>NC_058087.1:35287679-35500179 GCF_014858855.1 Bufo gargarizans
TGTCCCTTTGGTCACATTATGTTCTGTGTTTTCTAGGGGTACCATCATTTTTGTCCATGCCTGTTTCATGAGTTTATTTTTTTACATAATTCTGTTGAAGCATGGTTGAAAAACAATGTCTGACTTTCATTGGTTAACATTTATAGAATTTTAATTTATTATTACTTTTGTCAGATTAAAGTTATTTCTGTGACCATTGTGACTTTTTCTTTCATTGACCAAAGGGTACCAACAATTTTGTCCACGTCTGTAAATATTGCTTATCATGAACACTTTTTCATGTAGGTAGCATCTTTCACATTTACTTTACCTCTCGGCTGTTTCCAGACTTCAAGTGATATCCAAAGACAAGTTCTAAATTCACTGTCCTCTCTTCATCTTCATTTTCAAAAGTAAGATCCTGAAAGATAAATGACATCAGACCAAGGAGAACTTATGTTTAAAGCTCTCGGAGAGTTTAGCGCGGCTGCTGGAGGACAGGCTCAGAAACGTTTCTTAACGACTATTTTCTGTTCCTGAGCTGACACCACTGCTGGGGATAGATGCCTCCCACACACATGAATACTGGGAACAATGGCGTCAAACCCCTAGGGCTTGTATGATGCTCTGCAAGTTACACTCATTCAAACTGCATTTTGCGCTCACGAATGTAAGGAATTGCTCAAAAGTATCCGTCACAAAAGCCCAGCTGGTTCCTGCACCATTTAAATGGACTGACATGACTCATTTATCAGGGAAATAAAATGATTTACTTGCTGTGTATTAAAAGGGAAATATTTGACCAAACGGCAGTTTTGATATCTCTGGTCTCTGAATACATCACTTAAACGGAGGTTTCTAATATTGAGAACCTGTCCCAGCAGGCATACTGTATGCTATGTGTCAGTCTACCCGCACATAGACCTGACCACTGGACCCAAACCTGAGATATGAGCTCGTATTGATTTAGGGCTTTGTAAGGGTACTTTCAAACTAGTGTTATTCTTTTCCGGTATTAAAATCTGGTAAAGGGTCTCAATACCGGAAAAAAACACATCAGTTTTGTCCTAATGCATTCTGAATTGAAAGCAATTTGTTCAGTATGCATCAGGATGTCTTCTGTTCTGTCCCTTGTACGGTATTTGGCCAAAATTCCGGAACAATACCGCACTTGCTGGATCCGGCATTAATTTCCATAGAGATGTAATAATGCCGGATCCGGTACCAAGTGTTCCGGAAATTGGCACGTCGCCGGATCCGGTTTTCTGGTCTGCGCATGCGCCGCGATATAGGGGGAGCTGGTTTTGCTTTTGATCTTTGAAAAAATTTAAATACCGGATCCGTTATTCCGGATGAGACGGATCCGCCGTCTAACGAATCCGGGATAAAAAGGAAATCAGTTTGCATACTGTTTGCTGGATTCGGCAGGCAGTTCCGGCAACGGAACTGTCTGCCGGATTCTAACAACGCTAGTGTGAAAGTACCCTAAGTCTGTGTACAGAAGAAAGAAAAAAAATCATAATTTACAAAAGCACAAATGCACTTAACTGGTGACAGTGTGGTTCTATGAGATTTACTTAAATGGGGCTGAGACCCAATAGTGAGCTTGACCCATGGATAAGATGGTGCTGTTTCTAAAAAATGTAAATGTAAAGCTGTTAAAATAATACTAAATACATCTTAAAGGGGTTGTCTGGGAAAACATAATTTCTGCAGCATGCCTCACCTATTAAAAGTATTATACTTACCTGCTCCCCACCACTCCAGTCCTCTGCGCTGACTCCCACCTCTCCATCTTCTGATCCAGGGCTTGTTTTCTTCCTCCCTGCTATGCGGTCACCTGATCCTCTTCAGCCAACTGCTGGCTTCAACAGTGATGTGTCCACACGAGACATGTCGCTGCTGAAGCCAGTGGTTGGCTGAAGAGGATCGGGTGCCAATCCCTGGAGGAAAAAAAAAAAAAAGCCCCGGACCAGAAGATGGAGAGGCGGGAGCCAGTGCAGAGGACCGGAGTGGCAGGGAGCAGGTAAGTCCGATCCTTTTAGTGAGGGAGGCAGGCTGTCGGCACCTGTTAGAAATGACGTATTCCTGGACAGCTCTTTAAATGAGTTCTTCAGTTTGTTTTAACTGATGATCTATCTTCTGGGTAGATCATCAGCATCTGACCGGCGCGGGTCCGACACCTGGGACCCCTGCCGATCAGCTGTTTGAGAAGGCAGCGGCGCTCCAGGAGCACCGCGGCCTTCTCACTGTTTACCGCTGGCCCAGTGACGTCATGACTAGAATCAACTGGCTTGGGCGCGGCTAAGCTCCATTTAAGTAAATGGAGCTTAGCCGCGCCCAGCCAGGCCAGTTGGTACTATCCAGAGGATAGATCATCAGTTAAAACAAACTGCAGAACCCCTTTAGGCTGAGTTCACACGAGCGTGACAGATTTGGTCTGGATGCGTTCAGGGTGCGTTCAGTTAAACTCGCACCATTTTGCAAGCAAGTTCAGTCAGTTTTGGCTGCAATTGCGTTTAGTTGTTCAGTTTTTTCAGCGCGGGTGCAATGCGTTTTGATGCTTTTTTCACGCGCGTGATAAAAAACGGAAGGTTTACAAACAACATCTCCTAGCAACCATCAGTGAAAAACGCATTGCATCCGCAGCCCCATTCACTTCTATGGAGCCAGGGCTGCGTGAAAATCTTTGTGGTGAAAATGGCAGCTTCAGATGTTAGCTGAAGGTTTATAGGTATTATGAAATGCTGCACATACGGGTTTCGGTTAATTAGGTGGTATTCTTTTAAAAAAAAAAAAAAAGAGCAGCATAGGTAATGTAAAATGCACAACACAAAAGTGTGTTTCTGCTAAAGGTGTTTTTGTTAATTAGGTGGCGATCTTCCCAAAAAACAGCATGATGTAGCTTTTGATGTTTAAGGGGTTCTGCCATTAAAGCTCCTTAAAAAAAAAAACGCAGTCACAGTTTGGTCAGTGTTTGAACAGTGATTTCCATCAGTGATTGTGCGTTACAGAACAGGTGCAAATCTTTCCATTACACATTGGGGGAGATTTATCAAAATTGGGGCAAAGGAAAAATGGCTTAGTTGCCCATAGCAACCAATCAGACTGATTCTTTTATTTTCCAAAGGAGCTGTGAAAAATGAAAGGTGAAATCTGATTGGTTGCTATGGGAAACTAAGCCAGTTTTCCTTTGCACCAGTTTTGATAAATCCCCCCTATTATCCCTGTGTAGGCTGCATTCCTGGTTTTTCACTTCCAATCACAGATGAAAATCCCTGAGCAAACACTGAAAGTGGCCTAGCAAAGCTTTTATGTCACTAATGTACTTTTATACTTTGGCACTGTGCGCTTTATCGCATTGTGTATATTATCTAGTATTGCATTTTCTGTGGGTTACTGGTTAGAAGGGTTGTGCTTATTATAGTACTACTGTTGTGTGTGTGTTCAACACGGTTCATGTGTTTTTAAAAGTCTGCTTGAATTTAATAGCCGGGACGAGCCTCCTTAACATCGCCGGTGACGCTAGGGAGGCTTATCCCCTAAGCAGCCTGCTATTAGCTGCTCCCCCTGTTGCCGGATGTTTTTATCTGCACGACGGGGAGATGCAGTGGAGGCCGTGCGGGGAGCGGGAGCGACACAGGTGTCAGGGTAAGTATAGCCTATATGAGGGGCCCGGCCATTAGGGAGATCATTAAAAGGGTTGGATAACCCCTTTTAAATGTCCTGCATGGTACAGGAATTTAAGGAACACCAAAGATGGTATAAAAATCATGCGGATCGGATGTGGACCTATTCATTTCAATGGGGCTGCAAAAAAATGCAGACAGAATGCCACGTGCTCTCCGCATCTGTATGTCTGTTCTGCCGTCCAGCAAAAAAATTAAAAAAAATATTGTACTCACCGTAAGATCTGTTTCTCTTCCGTTCATTGGGGGACACAGGCCTTGACTATGGGTATAGTTGTTGCCGCTAGGAGGTGGACACTAGGCACACAAAGTGTAGGCTCCTCCCTCTTCAGCTATATCCCTTCCTGCAGGGATCAAGCTAATCAGTTTAGTGCAAAAGCAGTAGGAGAAGCCAGACACAATAAAATCACATTATGTGCAAAACCAGAACCACACAGGCCCAAAACGGCCCATAAACAAAAAACTGGGTGGGAGCTGTGTCCCCCAATGAACGGAAGAGAAACAGATTTTACGGTGAGTACAAAAATCTAGTTTTCTCATCTGTCTCATTGAGGGACACAGGGATTGACCATGGGACGTTCCAGAGCAATCCCTGGGGTGGGCTTAACTACAACCCCCCCCTGCCAATCAGAGAACCGCTGTTTGCAAAACTCTATGCCCCAAAGAAGCGTCAGAAGATGCAAAGGTGTGCACCCTGTAAAACTTTGAAAAAGTATGCAAAGACGACCAGGTTGCCACCTTGCACACCTAGAGGGCTGAAGCCCCGTGATGCATCGCCCAAGAGGCTCCCACTGCCCGAGCCGAATGAGCAGTTACCCGGAAAGGCGGGGCCCGGTCCTTAACGCGGTACGCTTCCACAATAGCCAAAACAAATCCATCTGTAAATGGAAGTCTTTGACGCTGCCAGGCCTCGTCTCGGCCCCTCGGGAATCCGTCCGCCTGAAAGATGCTGTCTGGGACAGATAGATACGCACTGCACGCACCAGATCCATAGTATAGAGCGACTGTTCTCAAGGATGAGATGGGTCCGGACAAAATGAAGGAAGACTAATCTCCTCATTTAGATGGAATGTCGACACCACCTTTGGCAAGAAGAATGCACAGGACGAAGGACCACCTTATCCTGATGGAGGATCAGGAAAGGTGACCGACATTACAATGCCACGAGTTCCGACACTCTACAGATAGAAGTGGATTGCAACAAAAAAAAAAAACACACCTTATAAGACAGGAAGCGCAGCGACACCTGCTGCAAAGGCTCAAACGAAGAAGATTGGAGAGCGTTGAGCACTAGATTAATATCCCAATAGAGATCGTCACATTGGTCACCTTTACCGTCTTCATGATGATATTGAAAACCGTAACAGACGGAATAACATCAGGATTAGAGGACTCCCTGAGGCCACTAAGACGGAGGACTTGATACCTACCTTACAAGGTCTCTTTAGCATCATCCTGGGGGAACCTGTCACAGGCCGGTTGGAAATGGACAGAGCGCACAGAGCTTTAGCCCCCATCAGCTCAGACCCCTCTAGGCCCAGAGATGTGATCTGCCGTCTACACTATTATTCGGTGAAGGAGGCTATAATGAAAAAGGCGCGCAACCTTTCTACAATTGATTTCGACGGGGCCACGCTGACGATTCTCCAGGACTTATCCAGGAACACCTTGGCCCAGAGGAGGGCACTTAAACCCTTACTGGACCTCTTGAGGTCTAAGGATATTCCATATTCCTGGGGGTTTCCATTTCAACTAGTGGTCCGTAAGAATGGTCACCGTGTGGAACTGTGGGATCCTGACGACCTTGACATGTTCCTGTCTGCATTGAACTTACCACCAATTCATCTACCTGACTGGCAGGTCATTCCAGCTCTGCCATCTCGGTCCTCAAGTGGGCACCTTAGAAGAGCAGCTTCAGGAAGGATGCATCCTCAGCAGCCAGCGTGAACGTAAACCTGAGGCTAAGTTGTATAAGTATTCGTCTCTCATGCTATTCCAGGGACAACCTCAGAAATAAGTGATTATTTGGGGGGATTGAAAGTGCACTTATGCTTTCTTCTCTCCAATTGTGTTACTTTAATGCCTATGGCTAACTTTCCTATATTTTTTTCTTAGGTTTACAGAGTTTAGTTTACCTGAAGCATAGTGTTACAGAAATGCTTTGCTAGATAATGAAAGTTATATGTGATTGTTTTCATGTTCATCTATTAGTTGTGGCTCTCAGGGCTCCTCAGCCCTGTGGCGGCTTCCTTGGTCCGTCATTGGAAGTCCGTCTCCTACTGTAACCCTCGTTCTATTTGGTATAGGACGAGTCGGTCCCTCTACTTGGGACAGTTACCTGATATTGCAACTTACCCCTTTCTGTCCCTTTCCTTTTTCCTTCCTTCCCTTTTACTTTTACCTTCCTGTCTTGATAGTCGGCGATTGCCAGACCTCCTCAGGACGCAAGGTACTCTTGGGGTGGTTTGTGCGAACCCTTGACTATCCCTCTCTGCTGCGTTCTTGAATATAGCTTAGGGTACAATCTGAGTTTCTCAACATGGTGGGGCCGCCTAACGTGAAATTGGCCTCTCTAAACGTTCGAGGTTTCAATACCCCGGATAAGCGCTCAGGGGTTTTATACGGCATGCACAGGGAGAGGGTGCAAATTCTGCTGCTGCAGGAAACACATTTCAAAAGAGAGCAGGTTCCAAAGATCCTGTCAAAACATTATACTTTTTGGGTTCATAGCACTAATCCCGATTCTAAGTCTAAAGGCGTTTCAGTTGCTCTTCATAAATCACTGCCTTATACCTTTTTAGAGTCGCAATTGGATCCTCTGGGTCGGTTCCTGTTCCTGAAGCTACGAATCCATGAGAGAGTGTACACCATTGGGAATCTCTACCTGCCAAATACCAGACAAAGCAGAGCTCTATAAGGTATTCTTACTAAGTTGGATGCCTTTGCTGAGGGATTGGTGCTGTTGTGTGGTGATTTCAACATGATCATGGAGCCCGTTCTGGACTCCTCCTCGGGTAGAACTTCGGTTCCATGGTCAACAATCAATAGATCTAAACATCTGCTACATGCCAGACAGTTGGTAGATGTTTGGAGGATACTCCATCCTAAGGACAAAGATTTCACTTATTTTTCCCCGGCGCACCAATCTTACAGCAGATTAGATAGATTCCTGATATCTCACCATGCGTTGTCCCTTTCTCCTAACCCACACATAGGCACCCCACTTTGGTCAGATCATGCACCAATATTTTTGTCTCTAGAATTGCCGGGCCTGGTAGCCAAAGAGTGGACATGGAGGTTAAATGAGACCCTTTTGAGGGATAGTGTATGTAGGGCTGATCTAGAGTCAACGATCAGACAATTTATTGAGAATCACTCACTAGATGACACGGCCCTCCCCTTACAGTGGGAAGCGTTGAAATGTGTGTTGCGGGGCGTTTTGGTAAGCCATGGTGAGAGAAGGGAGCAAAGATTCGGCAACTTTTGCTGCAGATAGCCAATCTGGAGCAGTCACACAAGCAATCACTGGATCCACACGTTCTTTCTGAACTTACGGCGGCTAGAGACCAACTTAAAATGTTACTCTCAGTCTCTGT
Source organism: Bufo gargarizans (assembly GCF_014858855.1). Lineage (NCBI taxonomy): Eukaryota > Metazoa > Chordata > Amphibia > Anura > Bufonidae > Bufo > Bufo gargarizans. The sequence continues at coordinate 35,294,944 of NC_058087.1, forward strand.
TTTCAGGAACACAGAGCGGTTTCGCAGCTACCTATTTGCGCATTCTAATAAACCCGGGAAGGCGCTAGCGCGTTATGCACACCCTCGACAACAGGTTAGCTTCATTCCAAATATATTGGATGCTAGTGGTGCTCTGGTGCATCATCCAAGACAAATAGCGGAAACCTTCAAAGTGTACTACGAGGGTCTATATAATATCCGGGGACAATTTGCGGACATGCCTGTAGAGGCGTTTGCTGACCGAATAAATGCATATATGGAAGATACGGCTCTTTCCACGATACCCATAGAAAAGGGAACAGAAATTGAAGAAGATTTTTCGGAACAGGAGATGGGAGAAGTTTTGAAATCACTAAAGGGGGGTAAAAGCCCTGGTTCAGATGGTTTTACTGCACCCTTTTTTAAGGACTTTAAAGAGCTGTTATTGCCTTTTCTCTTAAGGGTATTTAATAGCATCTCTCCTTCTTGTCCCTTTCCTAGACAATCCCTGGAGGCTCATATAGTCGTAATCCCGAAGCCTAATAAAGACCCAAAAGTTTGCACTAATTATCGTCCCATATCCCTGATCAACTGCGACATTAAAATATATTCCAAACTTATAGCGAATCGTCTTAATAGAATTCTCCCTGGTGTTATCCACGGCGATCAAGTAGGGTTTGTACCTGGTAGAGAAGCCAGGGATAATACTATTCACACGATTAACCTCATCTCTAGGGCTAAAAGTAAGGGGGTTCCTCTCTGTTTATTCTCAGTCGACGCAGAAAAAGCGTTTGACAGAGTTAATTGGGAATTTATGATTGCGGCACTGAAACAAATTGGTTTAGGCCCCACGGTAATAGGGAAAATTGGTGCTTTATATACAAACCGGATTCCAAAAAAGTTGGGACACTAAACAAATTGTGAATAAAAACTGAATGCAATGATGTGGAGATGGCAAATGTCAATATTTTATTTGTAATAGAACGTAGATGACAGATCAAACGTTTAATCCGATTTAAATGTATCATTTTAAAGGAAAAATACGTTGATTCAAATTTTCACGGTGTCAACAAATCCCCAAAAAGTTGGGACAAGTAGCAATAAGAGGCTGGAAAAAGTAAATTTGAGCATAACGAAGAGCTGGAAGACCAATTAACACTAATTAGGTCAATTGGCAACATGATTGGGTATAAAAAGAGCTTCTCAGAGTGGCAGTGTCTCTCAGAAGCCAAGATGGGTAGAGGATCACCAAGTCCCACAATGTTGCGCAGAAAGATAGTGGAGCAATATCAGAAAGGTGTTACCCAGCGAAAAATTGCAAAGACTTTGCATCTATCATCATCAACTGTGCATAACATCATCCGAAGATTCAGAGAATCTGGAACAATCTCTGTGCGTAAGGATCAAGGCCGTAAAACCATACTGGATGCCCGTGATCTCCGGGCCCTTAAACGACACTGCACCACAAACAGGAATGCTACTGTAAAGGAAATCACAGAATGGGCTCAGGAATACTTCCAGAAACCTTTGTCAGTGAACACAATCCACCGTGCCATCCGCCGTTGCCAGCTGAAACTCTACAGTGCAAAGAAGAAGCCATTTCTAAGCAAGATCCACAAGCTCAGGCGTTTTCACTTGGCCAGGGATCATTTAAAATGGAGTGTGGCAAAATGGAAGACTGTTCTGTGGTCAGACGAGTCACGATTCGAAGTTCTTTTTGGAAATCTGGGACGCCATGTCATCCGGACCAAAGAGGTCAAGGACAACCCAAGTTGTTATCAACGCTCAGTTCAGAAGCCTGCATCTCTGATGGTATGGGGTTGCATGAGTGCGTGTGGCATGGGCAGCTTGCATGTCTGGAAAGGCACCATCAATGCAGAAAAATATATTCAGGTTCTAGAACAACATATGCTCCCATCCAGACGTCATCTCTTTCAGGGAAGACCCTGCATTTTTCAACAAGATAATGCCAGACCACATTCTGCATCAATCACAACATCATGGCTGCGTAGGAGAAGGATCCGGGTACTGAAATGGCCAGTCTGCAGTCCAGATCTTTCACCTATAGAGAACATTTGGCGCATCATAAAGAGGAAGGTGCAATTAAGAAGGCCCAAGACGATTGAACAGTTAGAGGCCTGTATTAGACAAGAATGGGAGAGCATTCCTATTTCTAAACTTGAGAAACTGGTCTCCTCTGTCCCCAGACGTCTGTTGAGTGTTGTAAGAAGAAGGGGAGATGCCACACAGTGGTGAAAATGGCCTTGTCCCAACTTTTTGGGGATTTGTTGACACCATGAAATTCTGATTCAACATATTTTTCCCTTAAAATGGTACATTTTCTCAGTTTAAACTTTTGTTCCGTGATTTATGTTCTATTCTGAATAAAATATTAGAAGTTGGCACCTCCACATCATTGCATTCAGTTTTTATTCACGATTTGTATAGTGTCCCAACTTTTTTGGAATCCGGTTTGTACGATTCCCACTGCCAGAGTGAGAACCAATGGTATACTAGCCTCCTCTTTCTACATAAAAAATGGGACTCGGCAAGGTTGTCCGCTCTCTCCCTTATTGTATGTGATAGTCATGGAACATCTGGCTAATGCCTTACGAGCTAACCCAGATGTTAAAGGCATACAATCGGGGAGCGCGCATCATAAATTGGCACTGTATGCTGACGACCTCCTCATGTATGTTTCAAATCTTCACGTCGCTGTCCCATCTATTCTACAGAAATTCCAAAGGTTCGGCTTACTGAGTAACTTTAAAATGAATCCCACTAAAAGTGAGATGCTCAATATTTCTCTCCCGTCAGATGTAGCTTCCCAAATTCAAAGCAATTTTCCCTTTCAATGGAAGAGCGTTAGTATAACATATTTAGGATTACAGATCCTAAGGCAGCTCCATCTACTCTATCCTCTTAATTACCTACCCTTACAGAAGAAGGTATTGGAAGATTTACAGAAATTCTCTTTGAAGCACATCTCGTGGTTTGAAAGGCTCGGGGTCGTTAAGATGGACATTCTTCCGAGATTTCTGTATCTTTTTCAAACTGTCCCAATAAGTGTACCAAGGGGATATTTTGTGGTTCTTCAGAGGGCCATTACTCGATTCATTTGGAATTCAGGTAGGGTTAAGATTGGCTCTGGGGTTCTGGCTAAACATAGGGATAAGGGAGGGTTGGGTCTACCAGATCTTAAGGTATATCATGCATCAGCATTGGTGATGAGGATCGTAAACTGGTCGGATAGAGACTCCCCGAAACTTTAGATTAAGATGGAGCTCTCCCCAATAGATTTATCGGTGGCAACATGGGTTACCAACCGCCCAGCCCAAGAGGGTTGGCCTTTCTTGGTGAGACACGCCTTGGCCTGCTGGGATTATTGGACCTCAAAGTTTCAGATTTCGCACAAAAAAAGTCCTATGACCCCAATCATGTGTAACCCTGATTTCATGGTAGGGGAAGGGGCACTTAATTTTCTGATTTGGCACAAATCCCAATGTCCTAGGGTTCGGGACGCTATGATACAAAAACGCTTGCAAAATTATGATTCCCTTGTACCTGATGATAGATGGAATGGCTCCACGTGGCTTGCATATGCCCAGATAAGATCTTTCATACACAGCTTATTCGACCGAGGGTCATGTCCTGATATGACAGCTTTTGACAACATCTATGTGAAGCCTGATGTTCATTACAAGCTCATATCACAGTTGTATGGGCTTCTAATGGACTGTAGTAGTCCTGATTTAGCCCCGTTCTTTAAAAAGTGGGAGTCTGATCTACAGCTATCCTTTTCAACGGAGGATGTCCTGAAGATGTGTACACTCTCTCATGGATTGTCTATAGCTGCTCATGCGAAGGAAAAGAAATATAAGATTCTATCCAGATGGTATTATTGCCCCTCGACTCTAAGCAAGATGTTCCCGAATGTCTCTAACCTGTGCTGGAGATGCAATTCGGAGGTGGGTTCAATGTTACATATATGGTGGGAGTGTCCAATAATAAAAAAAAATCGGGATCAGGTGTTCCTCATTTGCAACAAATTCACAGGTAAAACGGTTCCCAACTCCCCTAAGATTGCTCTTCTATCGCTTATCCCTGGCTCGATAGCTAGTCTTAAGAAAAATCCGTTACGGTTCTTTCTGATAGCAGCACGCATGGTAATTCCGCGCCAGTGGAAGAAGGTGGAGGCTCCCTCTCTCTCTGCATGGGCGTCCGAACTCAGATATTTATTAAGAATGGAAGAACTTGCAGCACTTTCGCAGGGTACGGAGAGTCTATTCTATAGTAGATGGAATTCTTTGGTGGATTTTGCCCACTCTTCTGATTTTTCAAGGCTATTAGGAGAACTCAGTAACACGGGAGGGGACGAGACCCAGGGAAAATAGTTTTGCAGCTTGCTTCTTATATTCCTTTCTTTTACACTAGCCATTTGATTACCTATATATCATATATAGATTACTTCCCATTTACGGGTCTTTTTGCTCTTTTTTCAAGGGCCCTTACAGGAGGGTTTATTATTCATGAATGTTACATGCGTATTGTCTTCTCTTGATTTTTGTAGGGTCTCTAGGGGTGATGTACTAGATTCCTAATGTGATGTATGGTATGTACAATGCCGTTTATTTGAGATTATTCTCTACACTTTTCTAGTGTTGTTTGCTTACCTCTATCATTCGTTCACACTGATTGTCACTGACATTGTGGATCCTGCGTGATCCTTTATTGGTATAATGTAATTTGGTTGATTGATGCTCGTGTGCTCATTGCGTGAGATTGACACTTTTTGAAATTAATAAAGTGAAGTAAACATAGATTAATATCCCAAGGATCCAATGGAGGACGGAAGGGGGGCGCAGCATGTGCCACCCCCTGCAGAAAAGTCCAAACCTCCGAAAGCTAATCTAAATTTATCTGAAAAAGAATGGAGAGAGCCGACACTTGCTCTTTGAGGGAGCTGAGAGACAGTCCCAAATCCATGCCCAACTGCAGGAAAGTCAAAAGTCTCGGCAAAGAAAAACGAACGGGAGACAGCTGTTTTAGCTCGCACCAACTAAAGTAGGACTTCCAAGTCGCACCGGACAACCCCTGAGATGGTTGGCCCAATATCAGAGAGAGCCGAATTGCCCTCAACTCCAGAACATTGATTGGAAGGAAGCGCTCCTTGAGTGACCATACCCCTTGAACAGAGAGATTTTCCAACACTCCCCCCCCCCCCAACCCTTGAGGCTTGCGTCCATTAACGCCTTCCAACGGAAAGGGCGGAACGAGCGACCCAACGTCAACATCGGAGAGACCATCCACCATCTAAGGGCCTGGCACACTGGGGCAAGGAGACGCATTGGCCGATCCAAGGAGGCTGGGGAGCGATCCCAGCTGTTCAGAATGGCTCGCTGAAGCGCTCTGGTATGGAACTGAGCATAGGGAACTGCTTCGAAGGCAGAAACCATGTGCCCCAGTACCCGCATGCTGCGACGAATGGGAACCGGAGCTGGCCGCAACAATAAGTGAATCTGAAGATGGAGAGCGGATAGTTTTTCCGGAGGCAAGAACACCGTGGCCTGACAAGTGTTCAGTACATGCCCAGATAAGTCAATCGCTGCGATAGATAAAGACAAGACTTCTGTCTGTTCACGATCCATCCGAAGCGCTTCAGTGTGTCCAGGACTATGCTCAGGCTGTGTCTGCTGTCCCATGGAACGATGGACCCTTCAGCAAAATGTCGTCTAAGTAAGGGATCGCCACGATTTCCCTGGCATTGAGCAGGGCCATGACTGCCGCCAGAACCTTCGTAAAGACCCTGGGAGTCTTGGCCAGGCCGAATGGGAGGCCTACAAATTGGTAGTGAAATGGACCGACTGCGAACTGGAAAAACCTCTGATGACTGATGCATATGGGCACGTGAAGATAAGCGTCCTTGATGTCTATCGAAGACAGGTACTCCCCCGGTTCCATGGACTGACCTCAGTGAAGGAAAGGGTTGAGCGCCTTGAGGTGTAGAACGGGACGGACTGTCCCCTCTTTTTTGGAAACCACAAAGACATTGGAGTAAAACCCCAGAAAACAGTCTTGCGCAGGAACTGGAACAATCGCACCTTGCTGCAGCAGCGTGCAAATTGCCAAAAAAAAGAAGCTGCAGGAGAGGCCGGAGAAGACGACCGAAAAAAACGGGACGGAGGGGAGGATTTAAAATCCAGCTTGTAGCCCTCTGCAATGACCTCCCTCACCCATGCATCTGAGATGTGAGCCAGCCAAACATGCCGAAACACATAAAGCCAGCCGCCCACCCGAGCGGAGGGCGTCGGGAGCTGCCCGTCATGCAACGGGGCTCTTAGGGTTAAAGGACTTGGAGCCCTATTGACGGGAATGCCAGGAAGGCCGCGGCTTGATGGAAGGCTTCCGCTTCTGGCCTGCGGACGATTTATCGGATGCTCCCTTGGGGCCGGAAAAACTCTGAAAGGAACGAAAAAAGGCTTCCGCTTTTTTGCTGTATTAGACCGCCCCCTGTTCTGAGGTAAATGGGTGCTCTTACCACCTGTAGCGTCCGAAATGATCTCACCCAGGCACTTACCTAAAAGTCTTCGGACGGTAAATGGGAGGGCCGTCAGGATCCGCTTTGAAGCATTATCTGCCGCCCAGCATGAAAGCCATAGGGTACGACGAATAGCCACCAACAGGGCTGACGAGCGAGCCATAAACCTGGCCGCGTCTAAAGATGCTTCACAAATATATGCACTGGCATGCGAAAGCTGCAAGGCCACATCTGCAAGTTTCTCCAAGGGGACTCAGGACCATGATGTAAGTTATTTGCCCACTCCCCCATAGCCTTGCTCACCCTTGTAGAGGCAAACACCGGCTGCAGCGCTGTGCCCACTGCTTCAAAGGCAGATTTTGCAAACGCTTCCAGCTTCTTATCTTTGATATCAGAAAAAGAAGCCCCATCCGCCATTGGCAAAGTAGTATGTTTAGCCAATACGGAAACTGGGGGGTCCACTACAGGTGGAGCCGACCATTTCTTAGTCAAATCCTCCGGGAAAGTATAAAGAAAGTTCATGCGTTTTGGCAACATGAAATGTCTATCAGGAAAATTCCACTCCTTGGAGAGAGAGGAATCAAACTCCTGGTGGCTGGGGAAACACTTGTGCAAATGATGGGACTTCCTAAAGGAAACGCCCGCGCTGGCAGATGATGGAGCTGAATCCTCAATCTGCAATGTCTAAATAACTGCCGAAATTAAATTGTTTTTAAAATTTTTGCTTTCCGTATACGGAACCATTCATTTCAATGGATCCACAAAAAAAACAAAACGGAAGGTACTCCATATGCCTTCCGTTTCTGTATTTCCGTTCCATTCAAAGATAGAACATGTCCTATTATTGTCCGCATATCGGACAAGAATAGTACTGTTCTATCAGGGGCCAGCTGTTCCGTTCCACAAAAAAACGGAATGCACATGGACGTCATCCGTATTTTTTGCGGATCGCAAAATACTGAAAAAGCCATATGGTCGTGTGCAATAGGCCTAAAGGTATTGCAATGCTGTAACTTTTATGCATTTAAAGCGAGATACATAACAAATCCAGCTCTGCTACATTTATATATCATGATTTCCTAGACAGAATATTGGACCACATATTTTAGCTTTTCTTGGGAATAAATGCTCTGGAGCCAGCGGACACACTTTGAATAAGATTTCATTGACAAATGGCCCCACACAGGCACACACCAGTCAAATAGCTTCTTGGCACAAGGATCTAAGATTTGCATCCATAGATAGTCTGTAGTTGGCATAGTGTGCAGCAGTTGATCTGAATGTCACTGGTAGCAGATGTGAATAGAGAATGAATAGCATGCAGCTTTTTCTTCCCGTATCGCAGAGTTAATTTAGTTTCAACAAAGGATTTCTGCTCCTCTAAGTCACCGGTTAAGAGTTTCATTTCAGAAGGCACAGCAAGTCCTGTTATGTACATGAGCTGAGACATGTTTTAGTAACTTAGTTTTTGCTGAATTTTAGGTGTCCATTACAGAGTTTAACAGGGCTGTGGTTCAGTGTAATGGATATAGATCTGGATTGTACCTACGTCTTTTATGTAGTCTTGTTGGGGGATGGGGGTTTCAGTAAAGTAAGAAACCCCCCATAATCTTTTAAAGGGAATCTGTCACCACCATATGGCCATATACAGGGCTTACATTGTCCTATCACACACCTATAATGTAATGGTACTAGGGGTGGGCGATATGAACGATATAAAATCGGGCAACTATATAGATTTTGTCTATATCGCCATATTGCGATAGATGACTACGGAGCGGTAGTGAATTAAAGAAGCTTCTTACTCACCGCTCCGTGGCCTCCGGACTCTGCACCGTGCTGCACTGGCCAGGGCCTTGCGTGAACACATTGTCAGCGCGCTGGCAGACGTTGCGTGTGACGTCAGGTCCCTCCCAGTGCAAGCTGGGAGGAAGATACAGTCCGTCTCCTGCAGACTCCATCAGCCAGCCGCGCACCCTGCAGGAAAGGTAAGTATATTAGCAGGGGCCCGAATCTACCGGGGGGTGGTGGATGGCTATGGCATGGGGCTGATGCCGCTGGCTGGGGGACATGATGATGGTGGCAATGGCATGGGGCTGATGGCGCTGGCTGGGGGAGATGGAGGATGGATAATGGCAATGGCATGGGGCTGATGGTGCTAGCTGGGGGACATGGATGATGGCAATGGCATTGGGGCAAATTAATTAAACTATGTTTTTCCAGCTTCTGGAAGTGTAAAGAAAAAGACAAAGGTACTATTATATTCATGTATAGGTGTGCGATAGGACAATGTAAGCGCTGTATATGGACATATGGTGGTGACAGACTCCCTTTAACAGTGTACAATTGTCAGATTAGGTACTGCAACACGCAGTACATCTCCAGATGTTATATTCTGGTCTCCATTAAGAAACTACAATGGGACTTTGGAGATAAACGTATGCACAGATCCTGTCTACCCCAAGAATATCCACAGCCAATCCAATGTGTATGGGGGGGGGGGGGGGGGTCTCCTGGTGGTAGATATTGGGGGGGGAAACTGAACTAGGCATGTTGATTTTGTCTTGTCACCCTCTCCCTACTGAACAAACATGCATGCTTTACTAAATCAAGTACGAGCATGTTTATAGGGCATTGAGGGTCTAATACAGGTGCCCAGCTTTACCCTCGGCAACATAATTGCTTCATCAAACTTGCAGCCTCCATTCATGCTGAAGCATGTGAGCAACCCAGTATCATTTTGAGTTGGTCTGAATGTGCCAGTCTCCCCGCATGGCTGTCCTGTCTGTCTCGCTAGTAAAATCCCCTTTTAATAGGCTACTATTGGAGACATCAGAAATTACGTGTTCTCAATTCCCCATTAAAGTGATTTTCATATTGGAGTGGGGCAGAATCTGCGTCAAGTCTGTATTTCTGCCCGTATTTCTCCTATACTTCAAAAACGTACTAATAGGTTAATTTGTAATTTTAGATTATGAGCTCCAATGAGGACACGGGCCTATGTGAGTTATCTTGGTGCTATGGCGGGATATATAGACACTATATACACTGACCAAAAATATAAACGCAACACTTTCGGTTTTGCTCCCATTTTGAATGAGTTGAACTCAAAGATCTACATTCACAAAAGACCCATTATTCTCAAATATTGTTCACAAATCTGTCTAAATCTGTGTTAGTGAGCACTTCTCCTTTGTCGAGATAATCTATCCCTGTGGCATATCAAGGTGCTGATTAGACAGCATGAATATTGATCAGGTTGTTGACTGTGGCATGTGAAATGTTGGTTCACTCCTCTGGTCGTGGATGAATGGCACAACAATGGGCCTCAGGATCGCCTCATGGTATCTCTGTGCATTCAAAATGCCATCAATAAAATGCACCTGTGTTTGTTGTCCATAACATACGCCTGCCCATACCATAACCCCACCGTTGACGTCAGCAAACCGCTCACCCACATGACGCCACATATGCTGTCTGCCATCTGCCATGAACAATGAAAACCGTGACTCATCCGTGAACAGAATGCCTCTCCAACGTGCCAGACGCCATCAGATGTGAGCATTTGCCCACTCAAGTCGGTTGCGACATCTGTTGCATTGTGCTGTGTGATCAAACTGCACATTTAAGAGTGGTCTTTTATTGTGGGCAGTCTAAGGCACACCTGTGCAATATTCATGCTGTCTAATCAGCACCTTGATATGCCACACCTGTGAGGTGGGATGGATTATCTCGGCAAAGACACAGATTTAGACAGATTTGTGAACAATATTTGAGAGTAATGGGTCTTTTGTGTATGTAGAAAATGTTTCAGTTCTTTGGGTTCAGCTCATGCAAAATGGGAGCAAAACCAAAAGTGTTGCGTTTTATATTTTTAGTCAGTGTATAAATAGAAAGACTCCCATGCAGTCAATGGGAGAACACATGACAATGTAAAGCAACTAAGGTTGAATGGGACTGAGCTGCGATACAAAGCACAGCCACTATACCATATACGGCGCTGTGCTTGGTGAGCTGTGAGGAGGCCGCAGCGCTCACAGGAGCCCCACTGCCTTCTCAAACAGCTGATTGGCAGTCAGATACGGATCACCTATCCAGAAATCTCATAAAATTTCATAAAACCCCTTCAAAGCTCCTCAGTGAGCAACTATTAGGAGAACTAAAATGGCCGCCGTCCTATTAGTACACACAAAGCCTGTCCTAATCACACAGCAGGACAAGTTACTTCGCAACACTACGGTAAAGAGCTGCCTCATCCTCCTCTCTGCTCTGCTTGTTAGGGATTATGATCCTGAATACAGATAAGATCTTCAGCTGAATCTCTGTAGGAATGGAGATCATGAGGAGACATAAAGTACAGGTTTTGTGTGGACTAGTAGGATGGCGGCCATTTTATTTCCCCTGATAATTGTGCCCTAGACAAAACGAGCCATTATAACTAATGAAAGGTAATTGGGAATATATTTATAATAATGTAATATTTAAGTATTTTTATTTTCTTAACTCGTGGAGAAAACCTTTGATGCAAATGACCATATTACAGCTCCATACAAGTTCTGAGATGTACAGAGCTGTAATGCAGCACCCATACTGGTCCTGTTTCCGCAGGCAGAAGAAAACACTTATAGAAAGTTACCTTCATTAATGGAGGGAAATGAAAGAGAGTCAGGTAATCATATGTCAGTTTTTCAATTGCAGCCTGCAAAACAGAATGATAGTATCAAAATTACATATAACTAGGGAAGAGCATTTCCATGTTTTCTGTAAATATCATCACGACAGATTGATATTGTAAATAGGATGTAGGCCTGTTTCGCACTTGCATTGTTTTCCGGTAGTGAGTTCCAGCAGACGATCTCAACACCGAAAAAAAAAGTTTCCATTTTGTCCTCACGCATTCTGAATAGAAAGAGATCCGTTCAGTTTTCCGTTTCATTTGCATTCTGTGTCCTTTTATCGAAACAAATCGGCTCCATCACTAAAAACAATGTAAGTCAATGGAGACCGATCCGTCACCCATTGACTTTCAATGTATTTAGTGACAAATCCAGTTTGCTCCATTTTGATTTCTCACAGCTGCATCCTAACGGAATGGATGCATCCTGACGTGTAATAAAAAATGATCCGTTTAATTCCGTTTTTGGGATCCTCTGCTCAATACTAGAATTAACAACACAAGTGTGAAACCAGTCTTACTAGGGTGGATGGCAGCTACTGACCTCATACCCACAACCTTCTAGCAGAAGAAATAAGGCTATGACATGTAGATGTGTGATAGAACATGGGATCAATACACCACAGTAGAGAGAGACAATGCTAAGAATAACTCCACATGAAGCTGAATGAGGGGAATTCTAATCCAACTAAGCCACAATCTATTTGTCGTCTTTATGGGATGTTCACACGTAGTGGATATGCTTTGGATCTGCCGTCAGGAATTACATAGCATTCACGTGATCATGTCAATTTATACTGATGATTTCCAACTTGAATTTCACCTCTTGCAATGCATCGGGTGGATTCCTCAGCAAACTCTGTTAGGACTGTATTATTTATCCACGTGCTATCCACCTTTTTTTTTTTTTGCAAATCCATTCATTTCTATGGTGCCATGCACACATCAGTGTACTGCCAGACGAAAAACAGCCTTTTCTATTAGAGAGTAAAATAGGGAATGCACATAGAAGGTATCTATATTTTGCTGTTCCTTTTTTTTTGAGGACTGAAATACAGACACAATTAAAATGTATGGGCTCTGGCGAGGCAAATTAGTTGTTCCCGAATTCTTGCTGGGCTTAGGTGAATAACTTCAGGATTTGATTTTTAACCTTTAATACCATTTTAAAACATGAATCCAAAGTCTGCTTCCGTACCAAGGTACCAGTCGGTGCCAAAGCCAACTTAGGATCCATGTTTTAAGATGGTTTTAAAGTTAAAAAAATCTATGTCCGAAGTTATTCACCGAAGTCTCACGAGACTTCGGGAATAGCTCACTTCACCTCGCCGGAGATCATACATTTTAATGCTCCGTACAGCGTTAAAATAAAGTTTAGAGTGAATCGACTTCGGATCTGAAGCTCGATTCGCTCAACACTAGATGAGGCCTAATGCAGGGTTTTCAGAAAATCTGTATGTGTGGACGTATCCATACATACCTCCCAACTTTTTTGATGGTCAAAGAGGGACATTTTTGGTTCATTGTGTGAAAGATCTATTTTTTTCCCTTAAAATCTATACACTTCAATAGTTTTCTCTTCCGAAATAACGCAAAAATAATCTGAATATAGAAATATCTAAACTCCGAACTGCATCAAATAATGAAATAATATACAAAATAGGCTCAAATATACAGAGAGGAACCATAGAAACACTTTCTGGGTCAATATTGTGAATGTAATAATGCAAATCCATACCGAAGATCAAAAAGAGGGACATATAAGGAGCAAAGAGAGACAGTTACTTGGGTCAAAAAGAGGGACACTTGGGAGGTCCGTTCGAGTTTGGCTATGGTCCTTCCTCCCATGATTAGGATTATTATTTCCCAGGACACAGACTATGATTAACTCGCATTATGAGCACTATTATTGTGTTGTACTAGAAATGCATTTTGCTCACCTTCAGATGGATGATGTGACCTTTGGACACTATGCCCATATCTTTCAAATCATTCTCCTCCAGTAAGAGCAATCTCTTTCCCGTAATATGATGTTCTTTAAATAGAAAGGGATAAGCGCTCTGCAAACCAGAGCCATCATCTACAAACGAGAAGAATATTAAAGTGATCTGCACATCACACAGGCAAGGAACGATAGTGATGAAAAATGGCTACATAAACCCACCTGTTTTCCCCAACTGTTGTACCCAAAAAAACTGTAAAAAGAAAAAACAACTTTAGACTTGATTTGACAATCAAAAATACAAACATGTTTGATTTGCTTGTTATTTTTTCCCTATACTTTTAGACATCTGCTGATCTTCTCCATACAAATAGGAAATTGTATTCTGAGGAACACAGCAGAGACACCTCTTCATAACCAGATTAGCTGGTTCTAAAAGGGGGTATATGGCATGCCAGGGAGGTATAAGTAGGGGTAAAGAGGAGAGGACACGAAACTGGAGAGAAGGATGGTAAGGAAAAAGCTAAAAGGGGATCTGCAGGAAGTAGGGCTCACCAAATTCATGATTAAGAATATCCATCCAAGGATCTTGATTAAACTGCTGTATGCACAAAGCTATAGCCAAGGTGGCACCAGAGAGACCCTCTCCCATAGTTAGCTTTATTCCTGCAGTCTTACATATAGCCAGTAATGGCTAGAGAGTTATCAAATTTCCCAAATTAATTGGCTCATCTGTAACAAGACAACTCTTTCTTTAGAAACCAGCTATTCTCTACAAAAAGATGTACCAAAACGTGCACATGAAGAACAAAACTAACTGTGTCCAATATCATACTACAGATACACAGACTGATATCGGGGAGGGAATGGCAGAACTGCTGAGGCCACAGACTGTTCTCATTGTAATTATCCTGCTTCCTAGGACACTGACACCAATATTGGCAATTAAATATTTTTTGTAAATAAGGACAGGCCTCTTGGACCTTCTACACCTGAATGCTGGGAGCGGTTTAGGAATACCTCCATGAACCCTTACAGCTTTCAAACAGTATCCTGCCTTGAGCCTGTTGGAAATGCAATTGTAAAAGCCAGTCGTACAGGCAACTAACCTATAATTACTGCCACACTGTAAAACCAATTTCTGCAGATGGTGTGCGACTGAGCCAGTGAAAATAGCTTGCTACTACAAACTACGGTACATTGCAAGAACCCCCTGATTAAAAATTGCTAACAAGTGACTTTCCACTGATTTCAAATCGTGTTTTTTTTTTTTTAAGTACTGATCTGAATTATGTGCAATGTAGGCTACCTGTATATGTATATATGTGTGTGTGTGTGTATATGTGTGTGTGTATATATATATATATATATATATATATATATGTATATATATATATATATATATATATATATATATATATAAAACGGACAGCACTCCAGATAAAAGATACTGGTGTTTATTGACCCATGTGGATGGCAACGTTTCAGCTCATACACACAGTGCATTGCAAAAGTATTCACCCCCTTGATTTTTTTCCTATTTTGGTACATTACAGCCTTAAGTTCAATGTTTTGTTAATCTGAATTTTATATGATGGATCAGAACACATTAGTCTAAGTTGGTGAAGTGAAATGAGAAAAATATATAAATAAAACTATTGTTTAGAAATTGAAAACAAAAATTTTGCATGTGCGTATGTATTCATTGCTAGGAAGCCCATAAAAATCTCTGGTGCAACCAGTTACCTTCAGAAGTCACATAATTAGTGAAATGATGTCTACCTGTGTGCAATCTAAGTGTCACATGATCTGTTATTACATATACACACCTTTTTTTGAAAGGCCCCAGAGGCTGCAACACCTAATTAAGAGGCATCACTAACCAAACACTGCCATGAAGACCAAGGAACTCTCCAAACAAGTAAGGGACAATGTTGTTGAGAAGTACAAGTCAGGGTTAGGTTATAAAAAAATATCCAAATCTTTGATGATCCCCGGGAGCACCATCAAATCTATCATAACCAAATGGAAAGAACATGGCACAACAGCAAACCTGCCTAGAGACGGCCGCTCACCAAAACTAACGGACTGGGTAAGGAGGGCATTAATCAGAGGGGCAGCACAGAGACCTAAGGTAACCCTGGAGGAGCTGCAGAGTTCCACAGCAGTGTCTGTACATAGGACGACAATAAGCCATACGCTCCATGGAGTTGGGCTTTATGGGAGAGAGGCCAGAAGAAAGCCATTACTTTCAGCTAAAAACTAAAATGTACGGAGGAAGGTTCTCTGGTCTGATGAGACTAAAATTTAACTTTTCGGCCATCAAAGAAAATGCTATGTCTGCCGCAAACCCAACTCATCACTTTAAGAACACCATCCCCACAGTGAAACATGGTGGTGGCAGCATCATGCTGTGCGGATGTTTTTCAGCAGCCGGGACTGGGAAACTGGTCAGAGTTGAGGGAAAGATGGATGGTGCTAAATACAGGGATATTCTTGAGCAAAACCTGCACCACTCTGTGCGTGATTTGAGGCTAGGACGGAGGTTCACCTTACAGCAGGACAATGACCCCAAACACACTGCTAAAGCAACACTTGAGTGGTTTAAGGGAAAACATGTAAATGTGTTGGAATGGCCTCGTCAAAGCCCAGATCTCAATCCAACAGAAAATCTGTGGTCAGACTTAAAGATTGCTGTTCACAAGCGCAAACCATCCAACTTGAAGGGGCTGGAGCAGTTTTGCATGGTGGAATGGGCAAAAATCCCAGTGGTAAGATGTGGCAAGCTCATAGAGACTTATCCAAAGCGACTTGGAGTTGTGATTGCTGCAAAAGGCGGCTGTACAAAGTATTGACTTTAGGTAAATCATTGACTTTTAATGTTATTTTGTCCTATTTGTTTGCCTCACAATAAAAAAATAAAATAAAAAATCTTCAAAGTTGTGGGCATGTTCTGTAAATTAAATTATGCAAATCCTCAAACAAACCACGTTAATTCCAGGTTGTGAGGCACCAAAATATAAAAAAAAGTCAAGGGGGTGAAAACTTTTGCAAGGCACTGTATATATATATATATATGTCCAATGTACCCTAATATTGCATATTTATCACATACATCATACATAACACCATTAATTACTGATGTTTTTACAAGAAACTGCCATTCCTTGTCTGGTCTGTGAGAAGACTTTTTGCATATCAGAAAATTACCGGTACTTGTATCTATATCCAGAAAACAATGGGCACAAGCGGTATGAACAGAATTCCCTCCATTCATTGATATCTAAGCCTTTAGCAGTACATTTCCCAGATGGAAGTAATTGTTATAATAAATCTGATGCCCATAGCTGTACCTATGTAGACATACTGCAGACAACTGCATGTCCTTTAAATCTATAACCTGCAACAATTTAAGGGGATGTAACAGGACATTTTTTTGCTGTCAAAATATTCCTAAAATTTATTTATTTTTTGTTATGGAAAAATCGTATGTATGTTGGCATGCATAAGTTGCAATGGCTGTCAAAATAGATTCTCAAAGGGTACAATTGGATAATAACTAAGCCAGCCCTCTGCACTGATGAGGGGCAGAGAGTACTGGATTAATTGAGAGGCCTAGGATTTGGGGGATACTAGGGGCAATCTCCCCCCGAAACAGCTGTCTGTAGATGTGGTCCTTATGGACCTTGTGGACTTATAGGATAGCTGCCTTACATCTGATGGCATAAGAGGCAGAGCTTACTAAGAGCTAATATGCATACCCTCTAACACTAGGACACAAATGCAATTCCATGCACATGTCGTCCTTGGTCAGTGATGTCATTTAGCACTATCACAGCATAATAAGGGCACACACTACATTTTCACACAGCTTACCACATCTTCTTCAGTCCATGAATATATATCAAAGGAGGGCAGAAGCTGCAGAGACAAAAAGACAGCAAGTTAGAGATCACTGGATGAATCTTACCTCCTAGTCACACATCCTACAGGCGAACATGGTACTGTAGGACTACATGTCCCCCCGTCTCAAATGACCAGATTGGACCACTGGCCTCAGATGTGGAATCTTGTGAATAAAGCAGTTTAGCTTCATTCTTGATAATTCAGTGACCTTAAGGTATTAGTAAGTCTCCCTGGCTTGAGATTTCTTCCATCATTCTTTTCTTTCTTAATTATTTTACATTTACTCCAACTTGATTTTTCGGTACTTCTGTCCTATAGGCTTCACCATTCACTTACCTGCTCCCCTTAATCCCTGTTGGAGTTGTATTCAATTTGGCTGGATTATTTTGTCTCACATTTAAATAAAAAACAAAAACTGAGACATCCACTGAGGAGGAAGATGAACAAGATTCTTGTTCACATTGGCCCACATTTACTATGGCTGCACCTGAATTTTTCCTTTTTGTACATCAAAATCCAGTGCATTTTTTGTGCTACATGTTACATCCCTTTTTTCCACACAAAGCTTGGCTAACCTTTTGGATGGTGCGCCTC
This sequence comes from Bufo gargarizans, assembly GCF_014858855.1. NCBI lineage: Eukaryota > Metazoa > Chordata > Amphibia > Anura > Bufonidae > Bufo > Bufo gargarizans. Next base: position 35,312,578 of record NC_058087.1, read on the forward strand.
AATTGATCATTAAAGGGGTTGTCTCATCTGAGACAATGGGGGCATATCGCTAAGACGGAGCCCCAAAAGTAGTGGAGGGTGCAATACGCATGCGCAGCTGCCTGCCATTTATTTCTATGTCGTTGACAAAAATAGGCGAGCACTGGCTCAGCTATTTCCGTCGGGCCCTTAGAAGTGAATGGGAGCGGTGGCGGTACTTTGGTCCATTGAAGTCTATGACATCTGTCTTGCATCCATTTTTCACTGAATACTGATAGTTAAGGCTTTGAAAATAAATGTGCTGCTTGGGGACACGTCGCTGCTAAGGCCAGCCATTGGCTGCAGCAGAGCAAGTGATCCTGTCCATGGAGGAAGTTTACATGCGGGGACCGGAAGTGCTATGAAGACAGGTTGGGATGCATGGAACCTAGCAGCAGGGAGCAGGTAAGTATACTTCCCTAAACAGGTCCAGCAGGGTGGGAGTGACATTTCTAAAGAAAAAAAAAAAGTAAACGTTCCCCCCTTTAAGCTACAGTGGGTCCCAGAAAAGACATTTATCACCTATCCATAGCATACTGTAGGTTATAAATGTATGATTAATATGGGTCCTAACACTTGGATCCACATGGTTACTGCAACAGAGGTCCTAAGTCTCCTGTTCCTCACCCTGGTGAAGAGAGTTTAAAAGGAGCATGGATGCTGATGCTCTATTACAAGTCTATAGTGCTGAAGGAGATGGGGGGATGAAAGAGGATCATATAAGATAGATGTCTTTTCTGATAAAACTCCTTTAAAGCATATGTTGATAATATAAATAAATCTGCAGGCAATTGTGGATGACCAAATTGCAGGAAGTCCGGTAGTAGCAAGATCCTTTCCTGCAGGTGATGACTTCATTTATGGAGGCTGATGGTCTTCCTCTTTAAATTTCATTTTTCATAATACCTGATAATTAGGGATGAGCAAATTTTTATATTTTGAAGTTCGTGTTGTGGTATTTACTGAATTGTGTTATAGATTCTGTTATCACGGACCATAACGCAATTCTATGACTGAATGCATAACGGAATGCCTTTAGAGGCATTCCGTTATTCATTTCATCATAATAGAAGTCTATGGGCTGCAAAACTGATCCATCTGGTTTACGTTATGCAGGAGAGGACTCTAGCATAACGTAAAATGGACGGATCCATTATGCAGGCCATAGACTTCTATTATGACGGAATGAATAACGGAATGCCTCTAAAGGCGTTCCGTTATGCATTCAGTCATAGAATTGCTTTATGGTCCGTGGTAACGGAATCCATAACACAATTCAGTAAATACCACAACACGAACCCGCACGCGAACTTCAAAATATGAAATTCGCTCATCCCTACTGATAATGACTCAAGATATTGAACTACTGTCACTACTTTGATGTCACGTGTGGGACCAGATTGGCCATCTGTAAAAACTGCATAAATATGCTATGCCCCCTCAAATCAAGGTCTAATTTTTCTGGTCAGAGAAACAGCATGTGAACCCTTTTAGAGCCCCATTATGCCCAGTAACCACCATTTCTCCGGAACATATCTAGATCCTGCATACATCTGAAAAACAATTTATTTTGGCAACATTTCCATTAACGCAATCTGTATTTAAACGATCTGCAATACATTTGCTGACACACATATAAATCATAATGTCCTTGGGCTTCTTTTTTTAGATTTTCTTTCCTTAATATTTGATCCTGAAGCCAACGTCAGTGGAAAACTGAAAAAAAGTGAATTCCTTGATAAGAGACAGACAAGGCCAGAGTTCACTGGTGAAATATATTATCCTCTGCTGTCCTGACGTCCTCGGCTGGGGGGTCAGCATTTACACATGTGCGTGGTGCACTGAGGTCCTCTGTTATTCTTCCTGAATTGCTTTTTACTATTATTATCCAATTATGCATTCAAAAATATAAAATGCAGGCAGAATTGTGATTGCTGTCATTCCGAGCAGCAGTTCTATATTTCCATTAAACGGTGGTTAAAAATACATATATGGCGCATTTTTCATGGCATAAGTAGAAGGATATGCTAAAAGCCCTGTGCTCAAAGTCAGTATCACGTCCGAATTCCCACTCTTATAATTGCATGTAGACATCTAATAGCATAAAATGTAACATGGAGGTCACCTTTATGGCCTCTAATGGTTATCATTAAGCTAATATTATTTTACTATGGCCAGCGGGGCTGATTTTAATGGAAACAGAAGCTTCATGGAAACATCCAATTTGTTTTAGGGAATACGGTTACTTAAAAATTGTTGTAAAATTGAATAAATAAAGATGTGGTAGAATTAAATCAGTGTCTAAATCTACAAGAAAACAAAAGAAGCAGCTCCTTCTTGGTGATGTCACACGGCTAGGATAAATCCACTACAATTTATTGTTAAAAGGGTTTTCCAGACTTAGCTAGGATTTACCATGACTTGCTGATCGGTAAGGGTCTGACCGCAGGGAGAATGAAGGAGCTAAGCCTCTTTGGCATTTTCTCTGCATGGCACCACTACCAGTCCGCTAATGTTCAGAAAACAGCAATTCAGGCCATTATAACTGAATGTACGTGAGTTGAAACACCTGTACAGAGCTTGGATAATGGATGGAGGAAAAAAAGGCTTAAGGTTGGGCACAGGTGTTGCGTCCTGGGTTTGGTTTTGTATTCCACTTCCCCCCCAAAGGCGCTCAATGTTTTGAGGTCAGAACTTCTTGTAGGTTAGTAGGCTGCGGCTGAATTTAACTAACCCTTAACTGTAATACCCTTTATGGAGTTTCCTAGGAGCCAAAAAACCCTATGGTCGTAACCTGTGGCCAATAAAAAAAAAAAACTCACCTCCCACTGTTCCCGCACACCTGCCTGCTTCAGAGGTGCTTCCAGTGCTCACTGGCACATCACTGCTAGTGCGTGTCATAGCAATTGATATGGGAAACCACTTCCACTGAGACGGGAACCAGAAGCATCTGGGAAACAGGACAGCAGAGCAAGAAAGTGGACAGGTGAGTTTTTTTTTTTTTTTTTTTATTGACCACCGTTTCCAACCATTTGGGTCAGACAACCCTTTAATTCATTTTATGGGAAGCCCTCTTTAAATGATACACCTGTATTCATCCTTAAAGGTGTTATTAAGTTTTTTTAAACTAGGATAGGCCATCAATATTAGATCGACGAGGGTCCGAATCTTGGAACGTCTGTTTGAAGGGCTGAGATGTTTGAATGACCTCTGTACATTGGTTTGTAAACTGTATTGCAAAACGCCTTACTTTGTACTAGCAGTGGTACAGCGTAATTTAGCTTTGTTCTATTATATGGATTTTATTTATTTTTTAAACTTTATTTTTTTTCTTTTCGTCCCACTATTGGACTTGACCGTGTGATCCTTTGATCACTTCAATAACACATACCACTCCTATATTGGTGTGTATTATTGTCTGTCAGCATTCTACTGACAGTCAACCTATTAGGCCCTGCCTAATAGAGCACATGGCAGATGCTTGGATCTTTGTCATTCCCTGGCTTCCATGACAACCCAATGACACCCTGTGACTGCTGTGTTGTGGGGGCACTGATGCAGTGACAAAGGGAGTTAAACTAAATGATGTGGTAGCTATTATTACTCTCGTTACTTTATGATGATGGCTTTTGGTTGTGTGCGCTCCATCACAATGATGTAACAGTGCAGTGGTTCTCAGGAACAGCTCACCAACATGTACTATTATGTCATACGGGGTAAAAGGGTTAAAGGCTATGTCCAGCTTTTCAAATATACCGTATTTTTCGCCGTATAAGACGCACTTTTTCCTCCCCAAATGTGGGGGGGAAATAGCAGTGCGTCTTATACGGCGAATGTAGCCGATTTTGCTTAGTTTTCAATGATACACCCGCCGCGATGCCGTGCGGCGGGTATATCAGCTGTGAAGGAGGAGGGGCTGGGGGCGGCATCTGCATTTATAATGACAGCGGGGCCCGTGCAGTGACTGTATTCTACTACACGGGCCCCGCTCACTGTATAATCATATCCCTAATACCGTAGTTAATTGTTGTGTGCACTGCATGTAAAAGCATAATGAGCAATGATGAGCGCTATTACTTACAATTAGAAGCGCTCCCCGTTGAGAGGAGGGAGGAGGCAGGAGGCAGGCCGGGAGGACGGGCGCTGGCAGTGTGAGTCATACGTCACGCGCCTGCGCCGCCTGCTTCATTCATGAAGCAGGCGGCGTGGGCGCATGACGGATGACTCACACTGCCAGCGCCCGTCCTCCCGGCCTGCCTCCTCCCTCCTCTCAACGGCGAGCGCTTCTAATTGTAAGTAATAGCGCTCATCATCGCTCATTATGCTTTTACATGCAGTGCACACAACAATTAACTACGGTATTAGGGATATGATTATACAGTGAGCGGGGCCTGTGTAGTAGAATACAGTCACTGCACGGGCCCCGCTGTCATTATAAATGCAGATGCGACCCCCACCCCCATTATAAAAGCAAATGCGACCCCCACACTTATGGAGGGGATCTGTGGATGACACATAGCATAAGATGCTATATATGTGTCATCCACAGATCCCCCCCATAACTGTCATACACAGATCCTCATAACAGCGCCATCCAGAGAGGATCCCCTATAAGTGTCACCCACAGATCCCCCATAACAGTGCGTCATCCACAGATCCCCATAACAGTGCATCACCCACAGACCACAATTAGTTCAAAATATTTTTTTTCTTATTTTCCTCCCCAAAAACCTAGGTGCGTCTAATACGGTATATTTTTTTATTTACTCAGTGCACATAAAATGAAAAAAAAAAAAGGCAACTTGGCGATAGCTGTCAAATTTTCTGTTGGTTTATTCTACAGCTACTCAGCAAAGCTGTATCCATGGTAACAGACAACACACTCTGTGTAGTCTGATCCTGTATTCAAATCCCCTTCTATCTGTCCTGTACTTTTGGCTAATTTACAAAATGTATGTAAGCACAAAGTAGGGTCGCAGTGGAATAAAGTATGAGACTGCCACACTGTGGGCTTACTCTACACAGAATTAGACTGCTGTCTGCTACCATGGAGATGCATAGTCTGCATAGGAGCTGTAGAAACAAAACCGTAGGAATTTTTTAATTTAAGGCGTATTGCTAAGTTGCAAGTTGTCACTGTGCAATAATGACATCCCATCCTAAGAATTCATCAGAAACCTTTTTTTGACTCCACCATACAGGCCCATTACTTTAGAGAAAATCACTGAGCCCAATAAATCTCCTTAACTCAATTTTTTGGCCCCCTGCAAGATTTGAAGGGGCATGGGTCCTGGGACAATAAAGTTAACTACAGTTTAAGAATGACAAGAATAAAGCAACGATTGCTGAGCAATAGGCAATTACTTCTATACTGCCACTAGCTACAAAGTTCTGTATGTTTGACATATATTCTAATGAGGAGCGATTAGTGGCACGCTGCAGAAAGTAATCCGTCTAATAGCAGTAAATTGCTTTGTTCTATAATGCTGAAACCACTGGATAATCTGCCATTCCTAATACAACCAGAATAAATGTGTTCTCTTCAATTTTAAGCAAAGTAGAAATTCATTAAGAGCATTGAAACTGCCTGATTAGAGAAATACAATACTTAAATATGCTGTAATTCCTCTTAATACAGCATGACAGATCGGGGGATTGAAATGTGTTGATGAAGCCTATTCTAACACGGATGGCTCAATACAAGACAATTGCTTGAAGGATGTATTAAAGAAGGGTAATCTGTATTGCCAGGACCTGCAGCGTTTAATTACCGTGAAGCAGACAAGACTAAAATGTTGAATGTTATTAGTGAAGAAATGTGAAAGGGCTTGAGATAAACAGGATCTGGCGCTGCCAGGCTTAAAACTTTCATATAAAGGATGCTTTGTTTTCTATTTTATTTTTATTTTTTTTGGGCATAAGAAACTTATGTACTTTTTCGTAAACCAAAAAAAGATGATGAAGAGGAGGGTAACGTGTGAAAAGTGTTTAATGACATAGTACCACAAGCAAAAGACAAGCATGCATCTGGAGAGATGTGACTAACGTGTTGGGGCGTGGGGGCCACACGGTGACTTTGCCCACAGTAGGACTTCATGTGACTGTCATGTCGCAGTCACTTGCTGGGTTGCAACACAACACCATTCATGTAGATTTGTTTCAGTTGCTTGTGATGTAGGCAGCGCTGCACTGCGATCTTTGGCCGTGTGACATGCGGTGCAGCCAACGTTGTAGTGTAGCCCCAGCCTTACAATGTACAGGTGAAACTCGAAAAATTTGATTATCGTGCAAAAGTCCATTTATTTCAGTAATACAAATTAAAAGAAATTGCATTAATGCAGCTTAAAGTTAAAATTTTGTGAAAAGATTCAATATTCTAGGCTCAGTGTCACACTCTAGTCAGATAATTAATCCATACCCCCTGAGCAAAGGGGACCTCAACATTGAGGCTTTAGGGTTTTCATAAGCTGTAAGCCATAATCATCAAAATTATAGCAAATAAAGGCTTGAAATATCTTGCTTGCATGTAATGAGTCTCTCTCATGTGTTAGTTTCACCTTTTAAGTTGCATTACTGAAATAAATTAACTTTGCACGATATTCAAATTTTTCGAGTTTCACCTGTAAGCAGCTGAATGTGCATGGGACTGTAGTTTGACAGGTTGGCAGATCTGCCTAAAGTATTTTTTTTCCAAGAGGTTTTTACTGATGACCTATTTTCAGTATCTGATTGGTGGTGGTCTGACACCCAGGGACCCTGCCGATCAGCTGTTTGAGAAGGTAACAGCACTCCTGTAAGCGCCACAGCCTTCTCTCTGCTCACCAAGCTCAGTGCCCTACCTTGTATAGTGGCTGTGCTTGGTATCCCATCCCAGCCCCATTCACTACAATAGGGCTAAACTTCATAGAGGCCATGTGATCAATGAATGTGACTTCACATGGCCTAGGCAAAGCTGGAGAAGGCCATGGTGCTACTGTGAGTGCCATTGCCTTCTCAAACTGCTGATCGGTGTTGGACCAATCAGATACTAATGACCTATCCATCAATAAAAAAAACTCTTGAAAACCGCCTTTAAGAACTGGTTTTCCTAGGGAGTCCCCCTTCTATGATGAGGGGAAAGAAGGATCAGACATAGAACATGTCCGATCCTTTGTTCTTATGGAAGGTAATCTGTTCTCAGGCGGTAGTTTATTCCCTCCCCATTGAGAACACGGCTTGGCTGAGCCGTACATGCATGTTTATGTGGGGAGGTAAGGAGGATTAGCTGTCAGCCAGAGCCAGTACAGCCTGTATAAAGTTGTGCGGCCCCATAGAACTGAATGGGTCCGCAATTTCATTCTGCAAAATGCGGAATGGAATTGCGGATGTGTGAATGGAGCCTTATGTGTGTTTAGGAACATTGAGTTTTGAGGCATCTTTGTACAGCTGCTGATTCAGCACTAAAGCATTCAAAGGCTACAAATACATTAGACTGGTGTTACAAATGCAAAAAGCCCATTGGCACAAAATGAGGTGGGTCTCCTATTAAGGATGCATTGGATGGGCGTCCATGCGCCAGAAATTTAAATCTACACCAATTAAGAGCTGGCATAGATGTGAACTATATTTTCTGCCAGCTTCTGGCAAAAATCATTACAATTGTGGCAGGCCACATGAGTCCCCGCATCTCCTGCTAAACCCCAACCACTTCTCTCACTACTTCTGAGTAGTCAAGTAGAGGCTGGCCAGAGTACAGAAACGGGGCTTGGGTGCAATGAGAGCAATGGTCATGGCCTTGTTGCACGAAATGCTTAATTTGCACATTGGGAAAAGTATCATAACTCTGGAACAGAGTCTCGGATCAACAAATCAAAATCAGATCTTTAATCAGGTGAACCACAGCTATGTGTCTATGGCGGGGGTCAGCAAGCTCCAGCAGTCAGCTGTTTTTAAACTACAACCCCCAGCAGGCTCCATTCACATCTATGGTGAGCTGAGTGAGTGTGCATGCATTGTAGTTTCACAACAGCTGGAGGCACCACTGGTCTATGTAAACAGCCACAGAGGGAATTCACTGGTGACAGGCTACCCGTGTATCTGCTTTACGTTGCCTGACCAGGGAGGAACTCATTAGTACCAGCAGGTCATAATTTAGAGAAGATCAGACCCATGTAAAAAAACTTTAAAGATAACCTTTCACCGTTTCTGAGATAATATTAATACCTGGCAGTGTAGGGCATGTTTAGGAGATGTGATATTGCTATTTTTTGCTCCGTTCCCCCGCTGTGGCCCCCGTTCTGTTTTGCCGCCCTTTATGCTAATCAATAGCATTGGTACAGAGAGGAGGAGACGACTGCGTTTCTCAGGGGGGCCGTCTCCCTCTCCCTGGCTGTGTACTGTCTAATCACAGCGGAGCGCGTCATAGCCAGGGAGAAGGTAAGCAGTTTTTTTGTCAATGGTTGTGATGCGGTCCGCTGTGATTGGACAGTTCACAGCCATGGAGGAGACACCCACTGAGAAACGGGGCAGTCTCCTCTCTGTACCGATGCTACTGATTAGCATATAGGGCGGCAAAACAGAACGGGGGTACATAAAAAATAATTGTGATATGACATTTCCTAAATATGCCCTATAGTACCAGAAATTAATATTGTAATCTCAGACATGAGTCCTCTCCTGCATAACGGAAACCGGACCGATCTGTTATGCAGCCCATAGACTCCTATTATGACGGAATGCCTCTAAAGGCATTCAGTTATGCATTCCATCATGTAAATGTGTTATGGTCCATGGTAACAGAATCCATAACGCAATTCAGATTATATCACAACCCGAAATATCACAATATGAAATTCGCTCATCCCTAATGAGGACCTCTCCTGACATGTCTGTTTTGGTAACTACTTGCATTTCTGATGCATCTATTCTTATGACGATACTATGATGCCTCTATATTCCTAGCAGTATTTAATAAATTTGAAGGTCCAACTGGTTGTTACAATAATAAAAAAAGTTCCAATACGTAATCCCAATGGTTTTAGGCCTCTTTCACACTTGCGTTGTCCGGATCCGGCGTGTACTCCACTTGCCGGAATTACACGCCGGATCCGGAAAAACGCAAGTGTACTGAAAGCATTTGAAGACGGATCCGTCTTCAAAATGCTTTCAGTGTTACTATGGCAGCCAGGACGCTATTAAAGTCCTGGTTGCCATAGTAGTAGTGGGGAGCTGTATACTTACAGTCCGTGTGGCTCCCGGGGCGCTCCAGAGTGACGTCAGAGCGCCCCATGCGCATGGATGACGTGCCATGCGATCACGTCATCCATGCGCGTGGGGCGCCCTGACGTCACTCTGGAGCGCTCCGGGAGCCGCACGGACCATAAGTATGCTGCTCCCCGCTACACTTTACCATGGCTGCCAGGACTTTAGCGTCTTGGCAGCCATGGTAACCATTCAGAAAAAGCTAAACGTCGGATCCGGCAATGCGCCGAAACGACGTTTAGCTTAAGGCTGGATCCGGATCAATGCCTTTCAATGGGCATTAATTCCGGATCCGGCCTTGCGGCAAGTCTTCAGGATTTTTGGCCGGAGCAAAAAGCGCATTAGGAATGCATTAGGATAAAAATGATCAGGATTCTTCCGGCATAGAGCCCTGACGACGGAACTCTATGCCGGAAGAAAAGAACGCAGGTGTGAAAGAGCCCTTACCGCTGCAGGTCCCAGAAGTGAAGTGGGTTAAATTCACAATGTCAGTATACAATATTTTCGGAACCGCGCGACTCTCCACTAGTCGATCCTCTTAATCTAGAATCATCCGGCTGCACAAGTATCGATAGAACACCATAATAACCAAAATTCCTCCTCCCACTACAGCTCCTGCGGAAGGAAGGGCACTAGTAGTGAAATACTGTAAAAGCTCCCCACACGCGCTTTCAGCTGTTATACTCACAGGGGCAGGTGGAAAAAAGGTACATCAAATCAGTATATTCAACTGAGCTTTCCCCGATTTCCTTTTTTTTCTTTTTCCTCCGTGATCCACTAAAGCATAAAAACTCCAATAGTGCAACGCCGTTATTCACTTTTATATAAAACTCTTTTAATATACTCACAAAAGTAGGTTGACAAAACAGCATATAAAAACAACTCTCAACCTGATATTCCTGCCCGACCCGGGTTTCGCTGTAAGCTTCATCAGGGGCATAACCCCAACACCAAACGACGCCACTAAATACCCTTACCATTGCCCCCACCCTCCTCTGTCTCAACCTACACTTTATTTTAAAACACACCTTTTCTACCGCAATTCAAATGTATTTCTACCATCCATATTTTCCGCCAATGCTTCATTCTAATCTGTTTCCTTTTCCTTACTATTCCATACCCACATTCCGCCTTACACACCAGCAAGGGATCACATGCTTCACTCTCTCCAATCCTGCTACTGTTGATGTACATACCCATTACTATCCTCCACCCTAAACGACGTCACCTCCTTCTCACTCCCACCACGTAGGTAGGTAAATAATATTTTCTTCTCGTGGGGGGCCCTTGCACAAGTTGTATAAACCTATTCTACAAGACATGGTGTAAGATCAAACTCGATGTTTAGTCCTTTTGGTTGAATCGTGTCTAACTCATAGAACCACTTTACTTCTCGGTGATCCATCTTTGCCACAAAATCTCCTCCCCACCAGTTGCTCTTCACTACCTCAATTCCAATAAATTTTAACCCCTTTAGGTTCTTTTGATGGGCCATTTTATAATGTAGAGCAGGGCTTGACAAATTTCCTTGGAATCTAGGAGCCAGCTAAAAAAGTTAGGAGCCAGGCGGAGCCGCGTCATAAAGCCCCTAGTAGGTGGTCCCATAGTGCCCCCCCAATAATGCTGTATACCATGTTACATATACCGCCGCTCCGTCCCCGGACCCTATTGACTATAATGGGGACGGGGGTGGAGCTCCAGCGCAGCACGGCAGTTCGCGGTGAGAGGCCACCGGACTAAAAAGTTGGACATGCAGTACTTTTAGTCCGGCGGCCTTTCACCATGCATTGCCGTGCTGCGCCGGAGCTCCGCCCCCATTATAGTCAATGGGAACGGAGCAGTGGTCCGGCGAAACAGCGGAAGGATGGATCCGACAGGGTGAACAGCCTGCCGGCTCTGTCCTGCCGCAAGTGTGAAAGTAGCCTTAGTTATATAGCTACTGAATGAGACAGAAGGGATGCCTTTAACATATATATCTCCTTGAGAAGCCAATTTGATCCTAAAGGGTTAATTCAAACTGTAATCTAAACTCTATCCTGTCACTTCTCTTATCTCTCTGCTCCTGTCCCGTAATCTTATCACTGCTGCAACAAAAGCGTCAGCCTCAGTGTAAACTGTTCTAGTGACTGATGGTTCTTTTAACTCAAAGAATCGAATGAGTCTCTAAGTCGGATCTTTAGATTCTTTTAACCTGTGACTCATTCGATTCTTTTAGACTCCCTGTACTTGTGTCAGTGACTCAGACTCAGAGCTGCTACGGTAGTGCTTGCATTGCCTCAGCTCTGATTGGTTGGTGGGCGGGGAGGGGAGTGGCTGGCAGAAGCAGCTTCCACTCTAGGATCAGATTACACTGCTCCCGAGCCCCTCCCCTCCCTGCTGCCAGCGGCTCTGCTATTGTGTGCTGTGACCGAGCTGTTTCAAATGGTGCTGCCTCCGGACAGAACGGCAGCTCCGCACCCATCGCCGGGGCACCTTTGAAAACGGGCTGACAAATACCCAAGCGCCAGGACTAAATTCCTGGTCGCCATGGCGACCTGGCGCCTGGGATTTGTCGAGCCCTGATGTAGAGACACCCCATGTGTTTCTAGGCCTTTTTTTATATTTATTACGTGCTCCTGCACACGCGTCTTTAGCTTCCTAGTTGTTCGGCCAACATACTGGAGGCCACACGGACACTCCAGCATGTACACTACTCCTGAGGTTTCACATGTTATTTCTCCAACTATCCCAAAGTCCTTATGTCTCGTCTTGGAATGCACTATAGACACTGATCTTCCTTCCTTATCCTTAATTCGTTTTTTGCATGGGAGGCAAAAGCCGCACCATTCGAACTTGTCCTGACCTTCTTGTTATCCACAGGGAGGGCACTATGGACTAATCCAGTGTTTCCCAACCAGTGTGCCTCCAGCTGTTGCAAAACTACAACTCCCAGCGTGCCTGCACAACCAAAGGCTGTCTGGGCATGCTGGGAGTTGTAGTTTTGCAACAGCTGGAGGCACGCTGGTTGGGAAACACTGGACTAATCGATTCGAGAGGTTAGGGGCTTTCTTAAAAATGACATCTGGATGGTGTAGTATTTCTTTCCCTAAGACTGGGTCATTTTTGAGTACCCCCCAGTTTTTACTTATGGCATTCTTCACTAATCCAGCTTGTGCTGTATACTGTGTTATAAAAGAATATCTGTAATCTTTCTTTTTTCGCCACATCAATCTTCTCTTTCTCCCCATTAGTTTCTACCTCCTGACTACAAATTATTAGATTTATATCCCTGCTCAACAAATCGGTCCTGTATAACCAAACTTTGTTCCCTAAACATAGTGACATCTGTACAATTACAGTATATCCTTTTTATCTGCCCTTTTGGAATATTTTTTAACTTAGGTTTATGATGGCAACTTTTCATATCTATATATCCATTCACATATGTTTCTTAAAAAAAAAAAAAAAAAGTCCTTGTTTTGAATCTTCCCTCTATAAAAATCACCAAATCCAAATAGTTGATGGCCCTATTACTAATATTACTCGTAATTTCAGAATTTAATCATTTTTATTCAGCTCTTTGATGAACCCTTCCAGACCATTCATCTCCCCTTCCCACGACAGTCGTCAATATATTTTTGCCATATTTTCAAAGTCCCCCCTTGTCCCTGCACAGTTTGACACTGGCAGCACTTATCAGATCGTCTCAGACTGTGCAGGGAGACACTCCGAACTGGTAACACCCAGATGAACCTTTATGGCAGACTGCCAGCAATTCATTCATAAAGTTTTTACAAGTAATAACAGAGGAATGGTAAACAGAGTTATATGAAAATGTTTACAAGGAGGATGCAAGCAAACATACTTGTCAGGAGAAGTGACAGGTCTTCTTTAAATGGAACTGTATGTATAATGAATACTTAAGCAACTTTCTAATATACTTGCATTCAGTGAATGGACACATGGACGATCCTAACCTAATACTTGCTACTGCTGAGTTTGCTGCACTGTATGGTATTTAGGTAACATCAATGGGTCCATGATCCGCAAGTTTCAGCAAAAAATAGGACATGTCTTGTCTTTTGTGGCACGGACCAGGAAGCACATAGAAGCAAAAAGGAATGTGAATGGACACTAATGCAGCATGAGCTCAGAAGTTGCAGTCAAAATATGCACAAAATTTAGTACAATGGAGCATGTGGTGTCAGAACACTGGCACTTCTTTAGCACGTTAGATGCTTGGCTTCTTGGGTGGCATATTTTAGGTCTGTATTCTGGCCAGTGATAAACCTGGAGCATTTTATGGCCCAACAATGTTTTTTGACAAGTGTTTTTGCTAGGCGCAAGATATATTTGTTCTTTTGGCATAAATTAACAGTACATTTGTCTAAACTGATTTGCACTGAAATTATGGCACACCTAACGCTGGGGTTCTGGCCCAACATTAATAGTACATCTGCTCCAGTGTTCCCATTCACTTACCACAAACAAAGATCTTATAAATGGTGCGGAATTAAACCACAAATTAAATTGGAAAGGCGCATAATGGTTCATTATACAATTAAACGTTCCATAATAACAAAGAAAACATTTAAAAATTAACTGAGAACTTTAATCCAAAAAGAAAACCACCACAAATCCCACTGAAATTGTTTTTAATGGTAGTTACATGACCGTGACATAAATCTAGACCCATTCCTGTGTCATATTTATTTAGGAAAATGAGAAATATTAAAGGTCCAAGTAAATCCTGTGTCCTTACATTTTTTCAAAATGACCCAACCTTTATAGCTAACTATAAAAAGAAAATATATTTACAATTCTCAAATGACGTATCTCCGGCCATGTCAATGTGTTTGTATTTTGGCAACATGGAACCTAATAGAAAACGCTGAGATATATTCATCTTGTGCCACAGAAAACTAGTTTGTGATCAGAGCAATAAATATAAAATTTCTCGATGGAAGTGTTAGTAGAGCCATGTTCTCACACCATAATAAATAATACGTTTTCAGCAGAATAGTCAGGCTTGGAAAGTTAATCTATTGGCAAAAAATTTAAATATACAAGCTTCATTTAAACTGCAGCCAACATTTAGGTGTTTGCCAGACAACGTTGTTAACACAACCATACAATGGCAACAATTACTCAAAATGTTAAATTTGGATATCACAAACAGATACAATATCTTTGTTTCTAAAGAAATAACAATGTTTCAAGTCGAACACTACATAAAAGCAAAATACAACAACATATGAGCAAAGTTCTCACATAAAACTGACCTAAAAAAGTGTGTATACAAGAGCAGATTTTTTTATTTTTTATTACAAAAGCCAAAACTGGTTGGCTCTGTGATTCACACATTACGAAAAGTTCCAAAAACAATGTATGACTTCATTTTCTATGTGTTTTCATTCACTACTGTCATCTGACCAATCAAAATCACTGAAGCCGATGGTCATGTTAATCTTCTTTCCTTTCCTGACCGAGGTGGTTTTGCTGGAGTTCTGCTTGGCTTGCATGTTAATTTGCATTCCAGAATGCAGGACAGGTCCTACAACTCCCATGTCGAACATATTCCCGAAGCCCTTCATCATGGCCTGTAGGCTTTTGTTCATGTTATCTACCTCCCCGTTACTGGTGGCTGTGATCTGACATGACATCTCTGCACTGTTTGACTCCTCTGTTTTAGATTCAAAGAAACACTTCTGAGAAATTCTCGGAGCAATAGGGAAAAAAAGCTATTCAAACAAAAAAAAAATAAAGGAAAGGAAAGGACAGAAGGAAAAAGGGAAACATTAAAATCAATATAAATGAAAGGATCCATAAATAATCTGGATTAGTTGGCAGTAAATGGAAAGTAAAATAATTAGTAAATCAAAAACAAGATACAAGTAGATAACACACAACGCCTTTGATTGAGTTTCTCAAAAAAATGTATTCAAAGAGAAAATATCTTAGATGAGGAAAAAAAGAAAAGATTTGATAATGAGAATACAAAAAACTAAAAAGTATGTAGAATAATCATGAAGTAAAAGCTCCCAGGCTATGAGCTGTGCGCTACGATTGGCCAGCGCTGCAGCAAGGGACAACCCTAATACAAAAACTCTGCCCAGTACAACAGAGGGAGCTGCAGACACCGGAGCCTATACCGGGCGAACGGAGCGGCACCCAGACATACTAGTAACTGCAGGGGGACCCCTGGGCGCCGCTCTGCCCACTGATATAGTTAGTTTTTAGTTTTTAAACTAATGAAAGGTCCTCTTTAAGCATATCCAAATGCAGCAAACCATACTCTAGAGCAGGCCATAGAAATAGGATAAATGCCAGAATAAATATTGCTTATTCCTACATTTACATACATAGTAATTAGGGATGAGCAAATTTCATATTTTGAAGTTCATGTGCAGGTTTGTGTTGTGGTATTTACGGAATTGCGTTATGGGTTCCATTACCACGGACCATAACGCAATTCCATAACTGAATGCATAACGAGGCATTCCGTTATTCATTCCATCATAATAGAAGTCTATGGCCTGCATAAAGGATCTGTCTGGTTTACGTTATGCAGGACGGATGGATCCATTATGCAGGCCATAGACTTCTATTATGACGGAATGCCTCTATGAATAACGTTATGCATTCCGTCATGGAATTATGTTATCGTCTGCATTTAGTTGGATATGCTTAAAGGGCACCAGTTACATGTGCACTTGGCAGATGAAGACATCTGTGTTGGTCCCATGTTCATGTGCCCACATTGCTGAGAAAAATTATGTTTTAATATATGCAAATGAGCCTCTGGGAGCAACGGGGGCGTTGCCATTACACCTAGAGGCTCTGCTCTCTCTGCAACTGATGTATCCTCTGTACTTTGAATGACAGGGCCTGGTGTAATGACATGTACACTGCCTCATCCTGTCAAAGTGCAGAGGGCACAGCAGTTGCAGAGAGAGCAGAGCCTCTAGGACTAATGGCTGCGCTCCTGTTGCTCCCAGAGGTTCATTTGCATATATTAAACATCATTTTGTCAATCAAAGTGCAGAGGGTATGGCATGAGTTAGTTAGTTATTCCCTATCCCTTGAATAGGGAATAACTATAGGTACCAGAATACCCCTTTAGGAGGCCTTATTACTGATACCAATTAGGTTTTTTAATATAATAATTAAGATTAATGATGTATATAATTTCTGTTTCCTCTTTCCTTCTGTAATACTAGAAAAAAAACACCCTGAAGTTCTACTATTTCACTATTGGTATAAATGGTGTTTCATCAAAACAAATGTAGGAGTCACAGGCAATCGGAAAATTTTATTTGAACAACTGAAGCTAAACACATGGACAATGTTATCAAATACATGGGTAAGACATGTTAGCAAGGTATTAACGGATTACATTTTGGTGTCAACATATTACACACACACCATGCAGGTCATGCAGGACAGGCGCTATTGGGAATACTTATCAATATAATCTTTTTGAGAAACTGGGACAACAGAGATTTGATGCACGTCAATAATGAATGAATAACCCACTGTTTATCCAATATTATTTACAGCAGTTTTGCCTAATGTTTTATTATAGTGCCTAATATTAGTATTCAACAACTACACAGGAAGGGGTGTTTTTTTTTTAAGGGAAAGTCCACATATCTTCAGATATGTGTGGCCATATCAAATTAATGAAGTCTGTGACATTCTCAGCAAAGGGTCATTCAAATCAATGGCTTAAGTTCAATGCCAGTGCCAAATTAGTGCCTCATCATAAGCGACAGTGTCAGAGTCATGATCTGATCCTACCAATTGCTAGAACAAAGCGACAGAAGTACTCTTTCTTGGCTTTTTTCAGCATGTTACATGGGCAGCCATTGATCAGCAGGGGTCCAACTGCTCCGACCCATGCCAATCAGATATTGGTGACATATACTAGTGGCTTACCTTAGTAATATCCCACCAATGTCTATGGTGAGACAAACTATTAAAGGAGTTGGTCTATTTGGACATTGATGGTATATTGCTAGGATATGGGTGAGATAATGTCAGAGATAGGTGCGGGTCCCACCTCTGGGACCTGCACCTATCTCCTAGTAATATGCCACCAATGTCCAGGATGGGCCAGTGCTTGATGATGATATTTTATTCCAAACAAAATGAGTGGCAGTCCTAAATCAGACACATTTTCCAATGTGAAATATCAGAAGATAATTTTAAGTGCATCCCATCCACTTTAATTTAAAGTATAAATTCTAAAATCTCGTTAGGATTTGTCCCAGAATCATGGCAAAGATATGTTAAGTATCCCACACTCCTGTTCAGTAAAGCAGATGTTGATAGATTTGTGATGCCAAAACACAAGCACAATTCCGTGGTCAGGAAACTCCCGGCATGATAGAATATAACCTGGTAACCCGAATTCTAGTATATAGGAGAGATACCTGTGGTATGATTGGCTTATATGGTCATGTGATGTCACAAATTCACCCCGATCTTTGGAGAGAACCCTTAAAAGGGTTGTATGATATATATTATGTTTATGGCAAAAACACCCATTTCTTTTTGCACATAAAAAAGACATTAAAATAACCTGACTAGTTCAAAACCTAATTCTCTAAGGGTATATAACCAACACTGCAAGATTTTTTGTGATTCGTGTGTCGCAGCAAATGTGCGAGTTGCTCTGCTACTCCATTTATTCCTTTGGCAGCACCGCTACACTGCGATCTTTGGTCACACAACACCTGTCGCGGCCAAACTGGCTGTGCAGACGTATCCTAACTGGACACCTTTTTACATACTTCTATCAATGTACCAGGGCATCAATTTCACTAATTAATTCATTTTATGAGAGAATAGTAATCAAGCCGTTCGCTCTAATCAATGTGCCTCTCCCAGGGTTACACAGCGATCGCAGCGTTGGAAACTTTACGCGTACTTTTGTTCAGCTTCATACTGCCATAATTACACACTTGTATCAGGACACATCTAGTGGATTGTTTTTACTCAATGAATTTTTATTCTGATAATTAATCTTCAGTGCAGATAGTTTTTGTGGTAGAGATAAATTTGTCATTTAACTTTTAAAAGATTCATATTTTACAACCATAAACTACAGAATACCTATTTAGATATAATCTACATAAAAATTTGAGCAACTCTTAAACATTGTGTTACATATTGCTGCTCTTGAGTTACAGACTGCATTTTAGTCCAGAGCTGAACTCACAATTCTGCAGGTTGAACCTGCAAAAAGTCTGTTGCCAGAAATACACTTAAAGAAGTATTCCCCTAGTATAAAGTGACTGCAGCTACATTCACGTGAACACCCTGTGCAACTAGGGTGCTGGGGTGCGGAATCGGCACTGTGGAGAAGTGATGAGAATACCCCTTTAATAGCTAAGCTGAGCTGCAGTAGCAGAATAAGTTTTTCAAACATCAGCTATAAGGACAACACACACATGGCACTGCAACAGCGAAGGCCGAGAGATTTCAACAGTGAATCCATGGAATTTTGAAAACTGCCAAATGGAGTTCAAAGGTTAAATTATGCTTGGGAAAAAAAAAAGACTAGTATGCAGCATTCAATAAATAGAAAGGCGCCATTCACACATCCGCAATTCCGTTCTGCATTTTGCGGAAAAGCATTGCGGACCCATTAATTTTTATGGGTTCATTAAATGCACTTCCGGGTCCGCATTTCCGTTTCCGAAAAAATATAGAACATGCCCTATTGTCCGCAGCTGCGGACAAGAATAGGCATATTCTATTAGTGCCGGCGATGTGCGGTCCGCAAAATGTGGAACGCACATTGCCGCTGTCCATGTTTTTGATACGTGGATCCGCAAAACACACACGGATGTGTGAATGGACCCCAACATTTCTATTTTGGCTTGAGGTTAATAGATAGTCTTTTAAAGGGCATCTGTCAGCAGCGGCCTCCCTATTCAACTGTTTGGATAGAGATATATCTGTGGTTCACATGATTAAAATGCTGTCTTTCTTTTTATTGATCCAAGGTGCCGTTCCCAAGTTAATATGCAAATTAGGTATTTGGGGCAATAAAGGGAGTTACCATAGCTCTTGTTGCACCCAAGCGCCACTTCTTTCTGTGGCCAACCCCTCCCTGGCTGCTTTGATTGACAGGGCCAGGCAGTGGCAGAGCAACCAGGGAGGGCGGGGCTAGCCACAGAAAGGAGTGGAGCTTGGGTGCAACAAGAGCAATGGTGGCACCCTCATTGCACCAAAGGCCTAATTAATGTGCATATTAAGAAAAAGTATCAAACCTCAGGAACTGAGCCTCTGACAGTTACAAAAATTATAGTAATAAATTGTTGTATGTGAATATACCTGAACAGAGAGTCTGTCACTATACTATGCTGCTCTCAGTGAGGGCACTATAATGACAGGTTCCCTTTAACACAGTAAACAGAGAGGAAGGGGTCCTATTGCATAAAATAAGAACACAGCCTCCTCCTGGTGCTGGCTCACAGTATCCCCCCTCCTTCAGGAACTGGGAAACCTGGTGACTGACCGCACACATCTGTCACATTGTGTGTGGAGACCCTCACACTGCCATGGATAAGGGGGATACGACTATCTTTAGATCCTATTCTAGTGACTGCATTTATTCCAGAACCTGGGTGTTTTGACACATACTGTACACTATATTGCACCATTGTGTCCTAATTAATTATTATTGTAGCTCTTCTATAAAAGTCTGCAGGGAACATTATGACAGTTTTGTACTATAACCATTTATACCGTTCTGTGACTATAATTTATTACTGACATTAAATATTATGAAAAAGCATCAAACATCATTTTGAGAGTGATGGCTTGTTATACTGTATATAGAATAACAAATGGCTAGCTCTAGGTGTACATGGGCTCTTTGTGACAAGTTTACAGTGGGCCCTATGTGTACCTTATGCATGCTTCATGGGTTCCCAATGTCTAATGGGCTCTGGAATCTGCCCAACTTTGGTGACAGAGGTACTAAAAGGGAACCTGTCATGTGGAACCTGGCGTGTAATCTGCAGGTAACATGATGTGGAGCAGAAGAAGCTGAGCAGATATATACTATAGAGAGGCATAGCTATAGGGATGCAGAGGGAGCAGTCGCTACCAGGCCCAGGAGCCTGAGGGGGCCCAAAGATCCTTGTGCCGCATACAAAAACACCAGTATTGTAGAAAGTGCATGCTGGTAGAGCTCTGTTATAGATTTTGCACTGGGGCCCAGAATCTTCAAGTTACGCTTCTAGCTGGAGGGAAGGGGATAGGTCAGGAATTTGGCATGGGGGGGATGCCATTCCAATTTTTGCTTCAGGTAGCATGAAGGCTGTATTCTCCCCTGCGCCTTGCCACAAAGCACTGAGGTAACCTGAACTCTTGCACCTAGGCCCAGCAGCCTTTAGCTACGCCCCTTATACTATATATTGATATAATGGAAAGATATCAATATAAATTGTCACATTCAATTAAATCAATGCTTATTTCAGGCTTCGGCGTCAAGTGGGCAGTCCTACTCAGTAAGTAGGTCCTAGTGGACTCCAGTCCTACGCATTGAATAAAGAGAGATTTACATTAATAAATGCCAAATTAGGGTACGGCCACATGTTCAGGTTTGTCAATGCAGTTCTGGAATCCAGAATCGGGAACGGTTCATAAAAGGAGAAAAAATATAAAGGACAGATATGACTTCTCTTTTCTAAGTTCCTGCTTTTGGCTGCATATATTATGCATATACTGAATTTTTTCCAAAAAACAATATATCAATATATACAAGGTATGCGAAAATTAACAAAAAGAAAAGTGAACCGGTTGACATTAAAAAAATCCACTCTTAATCATTGTGATTAACAGCAAATAAAGTGAAGGATGTGGCAGCCATAATCTTACGTCCACTGTGGAACATCATAAGCAGCACTGGGTTTTGAAGTTGTAAAACAGTTATGCTGCAGTCCATATCCCCTACAGGGTCATTATATGCCCAGAAAGGGTTTGCACAGCTTAATTGGAATCTAGTCCATTTCTGAACACTCGACAGTTTCATCCTGTGATGTGTTCATGCTTCTTGTAAGTACAACCCTATTTATTCCCTCAAGCAAGGAACACAATGTGACTTGCCTCCTTTCAATGATCTAGAAGCTGAAACGGAGGTCACACATCACTACCAGCTGCCAGGCAGGTCAGCCAATTAATTTATAGTTCTCTTGTAAAAAGTTCCTGAGATCCTTGTCTTGGCAGAACATAACAGAGTGATAATATCCCAATAAATGTCACCCTTGATCGGCTTAGCTTGCACCATAACAAAACCAAGCAAGTGTTCGATCTTGTCTGTATATTCAATTTTTAATTCATTTGATAAATAAGACAATTCTGAGCCGGAGAAAGGAGATGTTTCCTTTTTGAGGGGAAAAAAATTATTTAAAAAATTAACGAGACAAAAAAACAGCAGGCGAAACGCAGAGGCATCTGGCATGCATTTCTTCACAGCCAGGTAGGTTTTTCCTTCCTGGCTGTGACGCTCTCCAATGTGATTGGATCGTGGTACAGCCAGGGAGAAGGAGACGCCCACTGAGAAACCCTGGCGTCTCCTCCTCCCTGTACTGATGCTCAGTATTTACATACTGAGCGCGAAAACTTAAGGCGAGCGCAGCGGTAGGTAGGGGCGATGTTTGAAAAAAAAAAAAAAAAAACCTTAGTGGCAGCATCAGCAAGTACAGGTATTTAGCTCCTATAAGTAAAACAGATGAAAGGTCCTCTTTAACTTATGGGAAAGGGGAGGGGGTGGGGGAAACAAGTGTAGCTTGCTGTGCTACGCTGTTTCTGTAATTTCCATTTACTTGTATGGGAGCTAAGGAAACAGTGTAGCACAGTCCACTTTGCTGATTCCATTGTTCTGACCATCTCTGGCGGAGGCCCTGCATCTTTCAGACATTTATGGCATATCAGCTAACATGCTGAGTACAATCTATAAAGAGTATACAGTAAGCTATTGATATCCCTCTACTGGTGACTGTAGGTATCCTGCATGCAAGGAAAAGGGGTTCAGTCAGCACATCACAATGTGCAGGTGCACGCTGCCATGGCTAAATACACAAAGGAAAAAATAACAATACAATGCAACAGCACTCTGCAAACCAATTAAAGTACACAAATATCATAGTAATAGTAAATATTCTAATGTTAATGCTACGCTTATTTAGTAAATTTGAGATTCTTAGCAAATATATTTTGCACAAAATTATTTGGGCCCGTCTGCCAAATGTCAAGGCGATCTCTGTAAGAAGGGAACATAACAATATATTTGCTAAGAATCTCAAATTTACTAAATAAGCGTAGCATTAACATTAGAATATTTAATATTACTAAGATATTTGTGCACTTTATTTGGATTGCAGAGTGTTGTTGCATTGCATTTTTTTCCTTGGTGTATTTAGCCATGGCAGCGTGCACCTGTGCACTGGGATGTGCTGACTGACTCCACTTAGTCTTGCACCCCCATAGGCTGTTTTTAATTCATGTAAGTATAAGGCCTCATGTACACAACCGTGGGGTCTTTTGCGGTCCGCAAAACACGGATGGCGTCCGTGCGCGTTCTGCAATTTGCGGAACGGCACGGACAGCCTTCAATATAAATACCTATTCTTTTTCGCAAAGCGCGGACAAAAATAGGACATGTTATATTTTTTTAGCGGGGCCACGGAACGGAGCAACGGTTGCGGCCCCATTGAAGTAAATGGGTTCTCATCTGAGCCGCCAAGACGGCGGCTTGGATGCGGACCCAAACAACAGCCGTGTGCTGTAGGCCTAAAGCTGTAGCCTGCTCTCCCTGGAAACCTTTTGGCACCAGAAGAGTAACAGAGTGGACTCTCATTGCATTCATTGGAAGCCGGCTGGCACCAGGGAAGGTACAGAGTGAGCTCAGCATGCATATTGGTACCTGCATTCCCTGAAGCAGAGTGGACCCAGCATGCATGTGGAACCTGCATTCCTTGAATTTTATAGTGGCCGTGAGGGCTCATAACAGGTATCGTTTAGTGTTAGATTCCCGTCTTACAGAGATCGCCTTGACGTTTGGCAGACGGGCCCAAATAATTTTGTACAAAATATATTTGCTAAGAATCTCAAATTTACTAAATGAGTGTAGCATTAACATTAGAATATTTACTATTACTATGATATTTGTGTACTTTATTTGGTTTGCAGAGTGTTGCTGCATTGCATTTTCTTCCTGTAGGTATCCTGCATGTCATCTTTTAAATCTGTCTATGCAGGTGATTAGGAGCTTAGTATCTGAAAATCTGAGCTTTTTTGGGGGAAAACGACAATGTCATCTGATTTCATATATTGTATGTATTCTCATGATATCCAGGCATTGTCAGGAAAAATATGTTAATAGAATATTTTTTTTAGGTTTTATGAAGCCATGCAGTGCCAATGAAGAACCTGTGGAAAATACAAACCACTCACTGTGTGCTAAAACCCATGCATTCATTAGCAAGTGTTAAATCAGATAAGTAGACCTCTCAAGCATCTCATTAGTATCTATCAGCTGCAGAAAAGATGGTCACATACTGTATGTCTCACCTTACTCCAAAATCCAGTCAGAACATTTGGGATTGTGACAAAAAATCTTATAGGGACATAATCATTATTTATAATTCAAGTGAATATATGAGCTTATATGTACAAAACTATCTGACTTGTTTGAGTATCAATACAATGCCTTTTTCTAGCTTGATTCAGTAGCTGAGCCAGAATCGGGTTGTGTAAGAAGATGTCAAACAATTTAAAAGGTCACATTTTTTTGTAAATGAATAAATAACTTGTAAAATCTCTATTCATTGAACCCATTACAAAAGGAACCACTGCGCTTAACACATAGATGTTTGAGGGATTTAACCCTAATGGCTGTCAGAGAGACCTATGATCATTAATGGCAAGTCTTTATTTGCTTTTCCAATTTTAGCCAGAAATTTCCTACGGTATATCAGGAGGTGAACCCGTGGCACACAATATGCACCAAGACTTTGTGGAAAAGAGTAAATACATTTGAGATGGTATCACCAAGAGATAGTCTGCTCATACTGCAGAGTTCCTGCTGTCACCAGGTTCCTCAAGGTTTTCTGTCCACTGGGAGACAACATGGTTGTCACTGTTATTGGAGGTATGTTGGCCCTTGCCTATGACTGTTATAAGGGTCAGAATCCCTGGGATGTTGCTGTTACTTAGGGTTCTGTGGCCATAACTGTTTTGGGGGCTTATGGTTGTTGCTATTTTTGGGGATCCCACGACTGCCAATCTTATGGAACGTAGCTGTTGTGGTTAGGGTGACTGTACCTTTCCAAAAATGTTCACCCCCACTGTCCTGCTTCCTGTTACCTGTAGTATACACTTGGCTCATCTTGCTAACCCTTTCCAAACCACATGTAGAAGGTCAAAATGAATGACAATGCCTTGTCTTGACCTTTGTCAATTGGAACGTTTGAACATTCATGGCTATAGACATTCAGTGCCGACCACTTGGCTCATGCATATATTTTGGGGTTTTAGGTGATATGGCATGCTGGGTGGCTGTTAGTGTCTTAGACGGCCCAAGCTTTAGCTAAATGTTCCAAATGAAAAATGTGATTTGTAGAAGATAAATCACCTACCGGAGTGTGAGACTGTTCTGTCAGCTTTTTCTCCCACATTTTTAAACGATTCTCTCGCTCTTTCAGCTCTTGTTCCTTAAAGCTCAAGTCTCGCTCCAGTTTCTTCAGCCTATCCAGTGTTTCTTCAATTTCACATCTGCACAATGAATAAGGCACCAGAAATGTTATTTTACACATTTGTATAATGTACAACCTGCTTTGCCTATATGAACTTCATATTTCCCCTCAGACACTCACACAGCATTTGGCTGTGTTCAGATCTATAGGCCTTTAGGATCAAGAGACATTTAGGCTGGGTTCACACGGGCGTTGCGGGTGACGTGCTAGAAAAGATGTGGGTGCGTTGCGGGAAAATGCACGTTTTTCCCCCTCGAGTGCAACGCGTTTTAATGCGTTTTGCACGCGTGTGAGAAAAATCGCCATGTTTGGTACCCAGACCCGGACTTCTTCACAGAAGTTCAGGTTTGGGTTAGGTGTTGTGTAGATTTTATTATTTTCCCTTATAACATGGTTATAAGAGAAAATAATAGCATTCTTAATACAGAATGCTTAGTAAGATGGGGATGGAGGGGTTAAAAAAATAAAATAATTTAACCTACCTCATCCACTTGTTCACGCAGCCCGGCTTCTCTTCTGTCTTCTTCTTTGATGACCTGGGAGGAAAAGGACCTTTGGTGACTTCACTGCACTCATCACATGGTCCATTACATGGTCTGTCACCATGGTGATGGATCATGTGATGAGCGCAGTGACGTCACCAAAGGACCTTTTCCTCCCAGGTCATCAAAGAAGAAGACAGAAGAGAAGCCGGGCTGCGCGAACAAGTGGATAAGGTGAGTTTAATTTTTTATTTATTTATTTTAACCCCTCCATCCCTATTTTACTAAGTATTCTGTATTAAGAATGCTATTTTCCCTTATAACCATGTTATAAGGAAAAATAACAGTGATCGGGTCCCCATCCCGATTATCTCCTAGCAACCATGCATGAAAATCGCACCGCATCCGCACTTGCATGCGGATGCTTGCAATTTCCACACAGCCCCATTCACTTCTATGGGACCTGCGTTGTGTGAAAAACGCACAATATAGAGCATGCTGCGATTTTCACGCAACGCACAAGTGATGCATGAAAATCATCGCTCATGTGCACAGCCCCATAGAAATGAATGGGTCCAGATTCAGTGCAGGTGCAATGCGTTCATCTCACGTATTGCACCCGCGCGGAAAACTCGCCCATGTGAAAGAGGCCTTAATCTACCATGAGATCCTACACCAAATTTAAAGAGGTCCTCCACAAGCTTGTCAAAAAGCAGATTAATAATGCAAAAACCCGCAAAAAATATTCTATAGTACAAACCTGCATCTGAATACTTTTGTAACTGCACATAATTAAAATGTATTATAACTACTAAGGTATTCACTGAAATCTATCTGCATAGCGCCACCTGCTGTTTGCTCTTTTTCAAAATTTCTCTGTTCTGCTCACAGAGATGGAAGCACATACTCAGATCCATCCTTTAGCTGTTACCAACTGCAGCAGAAAGAACATACCTCTGAGAAAGGACACACCCCTAAGCTGCCTGCTTGAAATAACTGCTTGGTTCTAGCTTTGTTGTAAAGAGGTTGGCATGTACTATAGCATGTATTATTTTCATTGTTTTACAATAATCATAGGATAACGCTTTTAATCTAGAGGGCCATGTTTGTTTGTTTTTTACGGCAGTGCAAGTATACTGTCATGGCTGGACAGGCCAAGCTCCTGCTCTGATGGACAGGATTGGAGGAACCTCTATCAAAAGAGTGGATTTAAAGATTTATTATATGGCAAGTGGGAGTATAAAATGGAAAAACTGTAAATTGTAAAAAAAAGATCAAATAAGGGTTTTTTTAAGAAGGAAAAATCGAGTAAAAATATATATACCTTATAAAATGCTACATTATGGAAAAATACAATATAAGGGCTCATTCAGACAGCCGTATGAATGAGTCTGCATACGTTCCACAATTTTGCAGAACGGGTGCGGACCCATTCATTTCAATGGGGCCGCAAAAGATGAGGACAGAACACAGTGTGCTGTCCGCATCTGTGGTTCCATTTCGAAGCTCCGCAGAAAATATAGAGCATGTCCTATTCTTGTCTACAATCGCGGACAAGAATAGGCATTTTCTATTATGGTTGCGGCTATGTGCAGTCCGCACGCGGCCGGTATCCGGCGGATCAGCAAAGCAATAAAAACTGCTAAATCATCCCACAAAAATAAGCTTCAAGCAGCTCTGTGGAAAAATAAAAATGTTATGAGTCTTGAAATGCAGAAAAGCAAAACATTTTTACAAATTATTTTATTGAGCAGAAGTAGAAAACCTATACACATTTTGCATTGCTCTAATTGTATCAAACCAGAGAATTAGGTTAATATCTTATTTATACTGCACAGTGAATGGCGTAAAAAAATAATAATAATAAAAAAGAAAAAAGAACTATAGTGGACTTTATGTTCTCCCCCATAAAAGAAAATACAAGTATTTCAATACATTATATCAGGGGTGGCCAACCTTACAGACACAAAGAGCCACACAAAAAAAAACAAAAAAAAAAAAAAACATATGACTGCCAGGAGCCACAAGCTATACATTTACACAAATATGGGTGCACACGACAGTATTATTGTAATTGAGTTATCAAACATTTAAACCACCTTTCCTACCTGTAGTGTAGACAGCCTTAGTGAGACTTTTGTCAATCTTTGTTTTTTGCAATGTATTTAAAGATTTCTCAGATGACAGCCCAAGCTCAGATCACTGCCCTATGTTTAGATGACCGCCCATGCTCAGATGACGCTACATGCTCAGATGATGCCCATTCTGAGATCACGTGTGTATTTGTGTGTGTGTATAGGGATTTGACATAGGGGAGATGTGAGCATGGGGTGTCTGATTTTTGGTGTCTTATGTGAGCACTGGGGAGGCTTATTTTGTGAGTCTGATGAGGATTTGGGGGTCTTATCTGAGCTCATACTACCCCCATGTCAGATAAGACCCCCATGATCAGTACTTTAATTTAAAAAAAAATGTGTAGGAGGCTTATCCTACCTCTGCTGCCGCTGCTCTGAGGACTGTGGCGCCCTCTCCACAGTGACCTGATGTGCACCCCGACACCGAATATTTTCATCTGTGTGAAGGGAGAAGCACTAGTGTCAGTGCTGGGACCAGGAGCGGCGGGAGGAGCAGACTAAGTATATTACCGGTAAGGGGCCTGGCACATGTGGGGGGGGGGGGGGGGGGGGATGTTAAGAAATTGGATAACCCCTTTAAGACATGAAGTAGTGTAAGCAAACAGAAACCTCCTACTGTTCATCAACTACAACATTGGGTAATAAATAACATGCAATTATAAGCCAGTATAGTTTGCCAATTATTATAGATTACAGCTGCAATAAGATAATATTGCTTTTATTAGTATTACAGACCACAATATTATTTCCTATAATTAATAATTTGTCAAAACAAAAAAAGTGCTTTTGTAGATACAATGGAACCTCTGGTCACAATTATTGTGAACAGTTAAGTTGAAGATGAAATGATCTCTAAAAGGCATAAGGTTAAAGATAAAAAAAAGGGTTAAGGCTTCTTCGCAATCATTGTTAGGAAAGGCAAGGGAATGCAAATTTCAGTTTTACAAATACCCAGACTCCTCTAACCTTGTCTCAAAAAACAGCAGCCCCAGCTTCTTCTAAGCAGCTGCCTAACACTCTGAAAATGGTTGAAGCTCACAAAGCAGTAGAAAATAAGGGTGTTTTCAGAATGCCATTTCCTCAGTTTGAAATGTAATAATGAAATGGTAGTTAACAGGAAAAAAGGTGGTCAAGACAAGGAATGTAATCCCATGAAACATGTCAGAGACAGCTGCTTGTAAGATTGCTAGAAAGGCAAATCAGAACCCATGCTTGACTGCAAAAGACCTTTAGAAAGATTTAGCAGACTCTGAAGTTGTCGTACATTGTTATACAGTTCAGCAACACCTGCACTAATATGGCCTTAATGAAAGAGTCTTAAGGAGAAAACCTCTCCTACGTCCTTACCACAAAATAACTTCTAAACAAGCCTGATGCATTTTGGAAACAAGTCCTGTGGACCGATCAGGTCAAAATAGAACTCTTTGCTCACAATGAGCAAAGGTATGTTAGGAGAAAAAAGGGCACAACATTTCATGAATATCTCATCCATTAAGCATAGGGTGAATCAATCATGCTTTGGCGTTTTATTGCTGCCACTGGCACGAGGAACATTTCACGGTTAGAGGGAAGAATAGATTCAATGAAATTTAAAGCAAATTCTAGAAACAAACATAACACCAGCTGTAAAAAAAAAAAGGTAAAAAGAGGATGGCTTCTACAAATGGATATTGATCCTAAACACACCTCAAAATCCTTAGAAGGTGCAAGCTGAAGGTTTTATCATGGCCCTCACAGTCCCCGTATCTGAACATCAATGAAAATCTGTGGATAGACCTCAAAAGAGCAGTGCATGGAAGACGACCCAGGAATCTGAGAACTGCAGAAGACTTTTGCAAGGAAGAATGGATGAACATCCCTCAAACAAGAATTGAAAGACTCTTGGCTGGCTACAAAAAGCGTTCATAAGCTGTAATATTTGCCATTGAGGCTAAAAGGTTCAATTTTAGTTTTAATCAGACCTGAGAATCTTGTTTCTCACAGTCTAAAAATAATTGAGGTGCTTTTTTGCACAAATTCATGTGTCTTTTACTGAGAGGCTTCTTTCTGCCCACTCTGCCATAAAGCCCAGATTGTTGGAATGCTGCAGTGATTGTTGACCTTCTGGAGGTTTCTCCTATCTGCACATGGGATCTTTGGAGCTCATCCAGAGTGACCACTGGCATCTTGGTCATCTCTCTTACAAAGGGGGGGGGGGGGGGGAAGAACCCAGGAAGAGCCCTGGTTGGTCCAAACTTCTTCTTCAATGTAAGAATTTTAAAGGCCACTGTGCTCTTGAGAACTTATAGAATTTTTGTCCCTTTCTCCAGATCTGTGCCTCTACACAATCCTGTCCCTGAGCTTTACATGGAGTTCTTTCCTCCTCATCCCTTGGTTTTTGCTCTGATATGCATTGTCAGCTGTGACACCTTATATAGATGGGTGTATCTTTCCAAATCATGTCCAATCAACTCAATTTACCATGAGTGGACTCCAATTAAGTAACCTCTCAAAGATGATCAAGAGAAATGGGACGCCTCCACAGCTACATTTCAAGTGTCACAGCAAAGGGTCTGAAAACTTGTCCATGCAAAATTTTAGTTTTTCATTTTTTTAAAAAAATTTGCTAACATTTCTAAAATTCTGTTTTCACTTCCTGATTATTGGTTATTGAGTGCAGATTGATGGGGAAAATAAATATATATATATATTATAATTTTTTTTTAAAGCTAAAGTCCCCTGTCACGGATGTGGTGTGGGTGGGAAACTCCACACCAAGCACAGGAGGAAAGGGGATAGGAACTAGGCCTGGAAACTAGGGTAAAGGAGAAGCTCACCTAACACTAATCCAAGTCCTGACTAACTATCAGTATGAACTGACCTTGATGGTTGGAAAGTTCATACACAGGCACCTAGAGCCCTAACACCATGTAGGGCCCTGGTATAGTGACAGGACTTGAGACAACCTATTCCTCCACCAGAAAGATGAACAGGAGATACAAAAGACAGGGAAATATAACAAAAAAAATACAAATAGGGAAGACGACACTTAACTTCACATGGAGCAAAGGGAGCGCCAGGAGCTCAACCGAGATCCAACAACCAGCTAGTCCAGAGTCCAGAAACTAAAGCTATAAACCACATCTCCAAAAGGGGTAAGCATTAATAAATAGGGGAAGTTGAATGACCAAACCAACAACACCGGCCAAAGGTGTGGTCATTACCAAAACAACACACACACAAATGATCCACAAGGAACCATTCAGATTAACCCACGTGTTGCCAGTCTCTCTGATCTCCTGGCACGGGAGTGTCCATGACAGCCCCAACATAACAAAATGTGAAAAAAGTTAAGACTTTCCGAATGCATTATATATAATATACACACACACTATAGAATATATCAGAATTAGGCCTCATGCACACAACAGTATGTATTTTGCGATCCGCAAAAAATACAGATGACATCCATGTGCATTCTGTATTTTGCGGAACGGAACAGCTGCCCCCTAAAAGAACTGTACTATCCTTGTCCATAATGCGGACAAAAATAGGACATGTTCTATTTGTTTGCGGTACGGAAATACGGACATACAGAAACGGAATGCACATGGAGTAACTTCAGGTTTTTTTTTGTGGACCCACTGAAATTAATGGTTCCGTATATTGTCCGCCAAAAAAATGGAACGGACACGGAAAGAAAATATGTTCGTGTGCATGAGGCCTTCGGGATGAGCAAATCAACTTCGGATGAAACATCCAAAGTAGATTTGAATGAAACTTTGTTAGAATACTGTACAGAGCGAGCACTCTGTACAGTATTAGAATGTATTGGCTCAAATGAGCCGAAGTTATTACTTCGTGAAGTCTCACGAGACTTTGGGTAATAATTTCAGAAATTTATTTCTACTGTTAAAAACCTTTTACCGAAGTAATCGAAGTATCCAAGTGGTAAAAGGTTTTTAACAGTAGAAATTAATGTCTGAAGTTATTACCCGAAGTCTTCGGCTCATCTGAGCAAATACATTCTAATGCTGTACGGAGCTCTCGAATAGACTTCGAAAGTTTCACCCGAGGTCGATTCGCTCATCTTTAATCAGAATTGAAAAAAGTCACTGATACAAAATAGTGTAGATCACAGGTGGTCTTCTCAAAGGTTTAGACTATTGGTGGGTGAGGTGGCAAACAGCAGTTTAGTTGGGAAAACTAATGATGACAAGAAAAGACCTAATCTAAGTAAAGTAGCTGGTAATTAAGTAATTTGAATCTTCATTCTCTTGGATCTATTAAATAATGGATTTACAATATATTCATGTGGAGTTTTTACACGCTTCTTACCATTCTTCACATATATCATTTGTACTTGAAAGTTTGCATATCTAAGATCTCTGATCTAACTAACTGCTAATGCTTTCTATAGCCTGAGAATAGGTTTATAAGTAGATATCTACCAACCTTCACCATCTCTATCTACAATATATTTCATTTGGTCCTTAACAATTCTCTTTGTTCAGATGCTAAGAAGTCCTGCTTGACAACCGACCCTTAATATTAAGTAATGTGGATTAGGTATTTTAGAAGGATATTGTTAAAATGTGTTTCACAGTAGACGTTTCATTTCAAATACGGCATTCCTATTAAAACTATTGAAGGTGGGATGATATTTTACATTGTAGGGCATCAAACACAAAACTATAGGACTCAAATAAACACCTTTTCTTCTGCTCTCAGATTTCGCTTAGGGCGAGAGAATATTCCATATTTGGTCAAAGCCCTAAAAAATGACTTTTTATTCTACTTTTTATTTTCGCAATAAAAGTGGGACAAGAGTACACACAGACCACATGGTAACATATTCATAGCTACAACAAAGAAAAAAAATGTCCTTTACAAAGGCCAATATTTTTTATCAGGCAATGCAGAAATATAGATTGGGTTACCGCTAGGAATTAAAATATACCCCACTGGCAACCGGTAGGCGGCCAGCGATGGGAATTGTTCCAGAAATAAGGATCTAAGCAATCTGATCAAATGAGAAGATGACATTTTTTTTATACAAAGATTTTGATATTTCAGGTTTCAATTCTACATACTGTTCTTTTGACCTTTATATAAGCTCAGCAGAGCAAGCCTACTTTTTTTGGCAAATGCCTCTCCGCTGTCAATATTACAAAACCAGATAGATGGCCACCTATCACTTAAGACAGATTCGCTACAGAAGCACAGAACAGCAGAAAGGTTTGATCTTACCAAAGTAAAGGCTGAGACGGTGGTGAATCCTCATTAAATAGTACTTACACAATGAAAGGTAAAAACATAAAGAAAGAGCCCCCTCCGCCTTTTTTACGGTAAAAAAATAACCAATTCACCTCCGATAGTATATAGAAAATATTTATTTAATTAGAGCTTATAAAGGACTGAGTGAAACATGATGGAAGGTGAAAGTCTGAACTGGAATGATATAGTCAGAAAAATAAATGATATAGTAAAAAAATAACCAACAATTGCATAAAAAAATGTCTGAAAAATATATCTAAGGTGAACTTTATTATTCAACCTATAGCACTAATTAGAAGCAAAAAACAGAAATGATTCCAACTGAAGTTTTGGGTGTTTGTTAGAAAGAGAAATATGCATTGCTTCTGTATCACAATTGATCCCTCCAAATAAGGCTAGCCATACGCTTCAGATAGCTATCAGCTGCCCGCTATTGCATGCATGTGTCTTGAATTGAGAAAGGGAAGTAGGCTGCTGCCAGACACCTCTGGTATCTCCCCTGAGAACCAAGGATCAGGCATCCATGAGTTTGATTATTTCCCCCAACTTCTGCCATGAGGGGAATGAGGGTGCCATGAGGGTGTATGCCAATTTAAGACCCTGTTCACATTTGTATTGTTCAGTTTTGTTGTTCTTCTGATGTTCTTCAAGGTAAGAAAAGTGTAGTCTCCAATGTTATTACTTTTATCTAGACTTGCTTTTTTTTTTTTTTACGTAAAATGTCCCTGGAACAGACTTGCCTTAGAGTTTGTCAGTATCATATATAATTATGTATGACACAGATTATTATATCTAAACCCTCGACATCTGGATATTGATGGATTTGCTGCCATCTGTGTAAAGATGATATTTAGGAAATGACAGAATACTCTGGAAATAGAAGAGAAATATACTTGGAACAATCAAATGATATAAGTCATGATTAGAGGCTTAACCCAATTTATATTTGGAAAGGAGTAATGTTCACGTGACTCACTGAATCTATACACACAGGTAATCGATTTGGTCAAATATTAAAGGGAACATGTAATCACAAAATGACCTATTGTTGAAATCACTTTTTTTAAATTCTTCGGGTCACTATCTAAAGTTAAAAGAAAAATCCTAACATCAGGCCTAATAATGTGTCAAGACCTCCTGTTTGGAGATGCTTTACAGCAGACACTTGGGCCATAGACATAATGAACAGGAGGGGACCTCACTGACTTCTATAGTCATTGTGCAGGGAGGGGAAGTAGATAGGCTATGACCATCACCTATT
Organism: Bufo gargarizans; assembly: GCF_014858855.1. Lineage (NCBI taxonomy): Eukaryota > Metazoa > Chordata > Amphibia > Anura > Bufonidae > Bufo > Bufo gargarizans. The sequence goes on from NC_058087.1 coordinate 35,346,722, forward strand.
GTGAATGGTGGATCCCAAGTTATCTATACAGGTATTATCTGTCATTGTAAACATGCCTGTGGTGACAAGGGAATGACTGCTGAAAAGTGATTGGTACAGCAAGAAATCTTTACAATGCAAAAATTTAAAGATTTACATTTTTTTTTCCCCAGTATAGTGGAATGGAAAACTGATTTACATATACTGTATGAATATCTTACATTGTATTATTGTGGTTTTAATGCAGCATTGGGACAGTATAATAAGATATAAGAAAATGTGTATACTTTATGCTGTGTTAAAATAAAGTTGAAGTTTGCGTTCCTCAACAGCAGATGGTGCAAGAAATTATAACTAGTGTCTAGAGTTCATGAGACTCCTAAATCTTTACAGCAGATTCAAAACGGGATCTTGCTATTTATACTCTTATCACGTGGTCCAGCTGCAGACCTGGAGTCACTTTTTCCATTTGTCCATCACAGCTTCAACCAACTAAACCTCATTTGTAATTAAGAGGACTGTTGTCTGTGTGTACGCTCTGCTTCCCATGTATCGTCCACAGTGTGTGTGTTTGCCGACTTTCTGATTGTTCTGCTCACATTTCATTACAAGCTTTAAATATTTCGGTATCTCTGTAACAGTTTTCCCTGGACGTGCTCCATAGTTTCTTAATATAGTCTGCAGTGGGAAACTTGTAGTCCCAATTCCCCTGATGATACACAGTGGTTTATAATGTCTCTTCCTAAATACTTTAAAGGGGGTTCTCCGGGAATTAAGAAAATGAAAATAAGTATGGTAATTATTACTTTATTCCCAAATACCTTTCATTAGTTAATGGCTAGTTTTGTCCAGGGAGCGGTCATTAGGAGAAATAAAATGGCCGCCATCTTACTAGTCCACACAAAGCCTGTCCTAATCACACAGGATGACAAGTTTAATATGATCTTCAGCTGAATCTCTGTAGGAACGAGTTCATCAGGAGACATGAAGTACAGAGAGGAGGTGGGGATGTGGCTGTGTCCTGCTATGTGATTAGGACAGGTTTTGTGTGTACTAATAGGACAGCGGCCATTTTATTTCTCCTAATGATTGCTCCCCAGGCAAAACGAGCCGTCATAACTAATGAAAGATTTTTGAGAATATATTTATAAAAAAATATTTACATATTTTCATTTCATTTAATTCCCGGAGAACCCCTTTAAGGAACAGATGGCTCCACATTACGGGTGGAAGAGGAGAAGGCTGGGGTTGAGAGGGCAACACAGTTAATGTTCAGTTATTATGAGAAAACAGAATTTTTACTGTATTCCATTGTTTATAATGGAGGCAGCCTAAAAACGCACTGCACGTTTCATGAACAGGCATTTTGGAATTATATTTTAATTGTACCAATCTCCTACCTACATTGAGGCCAACTAAACTGTTAGCTGTTCCAGTAGGCTAGATGATTCAGGTTCTCTAGGAAGATAAGAGTAGGTCAAAACATGGTGGAAAAGCTGCAGATTTTTTTTTTTTTTTCTGTCAGGAAACTAAGTAGCATTTTACAATAGCAAAGTAGATGACATAAAAAAAAATAATCTTATCCATATCTGGCGGAAAACGTCTAGAACAAATTTGCACATACGTTGTGCAGGTTTTAAAGTCAATTTCTGCTGCTTAGTTCGACCACAAATTTCACCCTTTGCAATGCAGAGTGTGAAATCTGCTCAAAATCAACAGCCAAATCCGTGGAAATAGCCAAACTACTTGCAAAATATGTCCTGTGTAAACATACTCTAAAAGGGGGAAGATTGTGAGCCATGGTTCAGTGGTTCCATGTTGGTAGGCATTATAATCTGATATATTACACAGGCATAAACTCCATTTTTATAGCTTGATTTTTAAGTATGCAGGTACTGAAAAGCTAACGAATAAAATAAATATATTGTTGCTGAAAAATGAGCAAATTGAAAATAAATCATAGGCACCCTCTTTAATATGAGAGCTGCCACAGGTGTCCAGCTCCTGAGACCCCTGAAAACAGTTGCATTCATCAGATAATTTCCCCTGCAGCAGCTGCAAAAGGTAGTTCAACATGGCAGGTATGCAAATGAATGAGCATCAATGTAATACATGGACAGCCCAATTTCCCCAGTACAAGAGCACATGGGTATTTGGACACATAGGACATACGGACCAGGGTTGTTCTAATGGGTGAACCTGGCTAACTAAATACTAAGTCACCTCTGGGTCACAAATCCAGAAGTTAAAAAGTAACAAACCTAAAGAAAAAAATTAAAAAATTATAATATAAAGCAGGCAATTTTACTTGACTTCCCTCTTATGCAAAAATTCCACGCAAAACTAATTTAAAATAAAACTGCTGAGTCTAATAACTTCATGCATGTTATTAAAAAGGGTTATCCAACCATCACAAATAATCATTTTATAAATCATAAAAATGAAGCACATTTGTCATTTACATGCTGTTAAAAAATGATCTAGTGAAGAGTTATGACATTTACATACATAGTATGACGCCACCTGGTGGTCAAAGCGTATAGTAATGTTCACGTCCACCTACTGAGTAGCTAATAGAAATAGCATGTAAAAGCCCTTAATTTTTTATGATCCATTAATTGAATATAACATGTAATGGTGGGATGAACCCTTTCAGATAACGTGCGAATTTACGGTTATGAAATTTGTTTGCGACTCGTTTACTGGTAAAAGGTGAATTGTGTTATGGATTCCGTTACCACAAATCATAACACAATTCTATGACGGAATGCATGACGGAAACGGGATGGATCTGTTATGCAGCCCATAGACTTCTATTATGACGGAATGACTAACGGAATGCCTCTAAAGGTAATCCATAACACAATTCACCTTTTACCAGTAAATGAAGCGTGAACGAATTTCAAAATATGAAATTTGCTCATCTCTATGCGTGACCCAATTTTTTTTTTTATATTTTTACCTCCATTCAGCTTTATTATGCAAAAATGAATTGCACTGGTCTGGCAGCTTGCTGTCATTCGACATGGACTCCAAGTTTGAAATAATCTGTTTAAATGACGGCCTTTTCTAGAAAACAAAAGCATTAGGGAAAAACTGGAATAAATGCAAGGTAAAGATGAAATATAAATCGTACATTAATAGTTCTTCTAGCATAGAAATATTTCATTATCAAAGAGTCCCTGTAGTTGAAACAAACAAACAAACAAAAAAAGATACATATATTTATATAATAGTGCAGTAAAAATGCTGTGTCCAGGTCCTCATGCACATGACCTTATCAGTTTTGCGGTCTACAAGCCATGGATCTGCAAAATACAGATTGCATACCGCAATTTCGTTAAAGAAATGCCCAATTTTGTCTGCAAAACAGACAAGAGCAGGACATGTTCTACAGTTTGTGGAACGGCCACACGAATACAGACAGCACATGTATGATATCCGTGTGCTGTCCTTATTTTTTGCAGACTTAAATCAATGTGTCCATGTGCTATCTGAAAAATGCAGACTGGACACGGACCAAAAAAACATTTGTGTGCATGAGGTCTAACTTGCATATTTCTGGTCTTTTTCCTTCTTTCTGCTGATCTCTAAATATGTGCATTATTCTATGCATGCTTTATGAGTGGGTACGCTTGTCCTGGTGTAATATTAAAGTAAAGCCAACCAGACATTTCCCCTCTGCTGCTCACCTCACCTCTCACCTTCATGATTTTTTCATTACAATACTGAGAGAAACTGCAGCAGCATTCCCCTCCTCACCTTGTCCTCATCTCATACTTAAAGGGGTTGTCTCACTTCAGAAAATGGCATTTATCATGTAGAGAAAGTTAATACAACGCACCTACTAATGTATTGTGACTGTCCATATTGCCTCCTTTGCTGGGTTGATTCATTTCTCCATCACATTATACACTGCTCGTATCCAGGGGTTATGACCACCCTACAATCCAGCATCAGTGGTTGTTCAAGCAAAGATGCCACTTTCCACTATTACTAATTTTTATGTATTTACATGTACTAATTTAAAAAGCATATACTGTAGTACAGCTTTAAAAACATACTGTAAGTAGATGCCTTTTATACGGTAATACACTACATGCTGAGAAAATAACTATGTTACAATTAAGACAGTCCATAGCCTGCAATTTAAGGGGTTTTATAGTAACATAGAAACACGTAGTGATATCACAATGGGCTACGCAAACACAGATGTTTTATATTCAACAAAGTTAACTATTATTATCGCTATACCTGTATATACTGTATCTGTTACAGAACCCCCAACACTGTTTTGTAGTTTAAAAAAGCTTTCCTGAAATCTCAATTTTAGTAAATGCTTGTATTCTCTATAATATAAGAATTCTGCAGCATCTTTCCTTATAAGGGCTCATTCACACGACCATTTCCGTTCCGTTTTTTTTTTGCGGACCGTATACAGAACCATTCATGTCAATGGGTCTGCAATCTGCAAAAAAAAATGGAAGTTACTCTGTGTGCAATCCATTTCCGTATGTCTATATTTCCGTTCCGCAAAAATATAAAACATGTCCTATTATTGTCCGCATTACGGACAAGGATAGTAATGTTCTATTAGGGGCCAGCTGTTCTGTTCCGCAAAATACGGAATGCACACGGATGTTATCTGTATTTTTTGCGGACCGCAAAACACATACGGTCGTGTGAACAAGCCCTAACTCTGTGTTGTTCTATTCCTCTGATATTACTACAACTGAGTGTTACCACTTGGGGGTTGTCCCTGGACACTCTTAGGGGTACAACCACACCTGCTTTTGACCTCTAAAACTGCAATTAGAAACTTGAATGTGTGGCCATACCCTTACACTGTCCAATCAATGCTGGCAATGTCAGACTGTGTTTGGGACACATCCCTTTAAGAAGGAATAATAACACCTAGCTGTCAATTTATTCATAAATTTCTAGAAGGAATAACAAAAATTTCACAACACAGAAAAAAAGGCAGGCAAGGAATGGTTACAGATCCAGTTTAATGATGAGAATGTTTTATATATAGATCACATGTGATGCAGATGATGTTGTAACAAACCCCATTGGTGTCCGTGTATCATTAATCTGGCACTAACTGTGTAAAGAAGATGATTAACAAGTGACAAAAATAACACTCTGGAGTCATCAGACATGAGTCGATGTATGTGAAGAACATTCCTGTCCAATAGTAGTAAATGAATGAATACAACATACCGTAGTGAATGGTGGACATGATATAGGAGTGTAATACATCCATCCATATGTAGATAGCATGTTGATAAAGGAACAGAAACAATAGAAACTACAATAAAGTTAACTATGGATATTCAGTGACACTCTTCTAGGGACAGTCCCAAGATGCTGGATTTGCCCACTAGCATGCACATCTGGCTGAACACGTTCTTTCTATGGAGGGCTGAAGTAAGAGGACAGTCCCTGCACAATATCTTTTGCATAGTGTACCTTCGTGGACAAAAGAATTATACAAAAACAAGGTTGCTTTAACCCCTTCAGGACCCTGCCATTTTTCACCTTAAGGACCAGGCCGTTTTTTGGAAATTTGACATTTGTCACTTTATGTGGCAATAACTTTGGAACACTTTTACTTATCCAAGCCATTCTGAGACTGTTTTCTCGAGACACATTGTACTTCATGATGGTGGTAAATTTCAGTTAATATTTTTCATTTTAATTTTTTTTTTTAATTCCCAAATTTACAAAAAAATTGGAAAAATTCACAACTTTCCAAAATTAGATTTCTCTGCTTTTAAAACAGATAGTGATACCTCATATAATAATTACTTTACATTTCCCACATGTCTACTTTATGTTTGGATCATTTTGTGAATGCCATTTTATTTTTTGGGGACGCTAGAAGGCCTCGAAGTTTAGAAGTAAATCTTGAAAATTTTCCGAAAATTTCCAAATCCACTTTTTTAAGGACCAGTTCAGTTATGAAGTCACTGTGGGGCTTACATAATAGAAACCACCCATAAATGTCCCTATTTTAGAAACTAGACCCCTCAAGGTATTCAAAAATGTTTTTACAAACTTTGTTAACCCTTTTTTAGGTCAGGGATGGACAACCTGAGGCTCTCCAACTGTTGCAAAACTATAATTCCCATCATGCCCAGACTGCCTACAGCTATCAGCCTACGGCAGGGCATTGTGGGAGTTGTAGTTTTACAACAGCTGGAGAGGTTGTCCATGCCTGCTTTAGGTGTTCCACAAGAATTAAAGGAAATTGTAGATGAAATTTCTGAATTTCACTTTTTTGGCAGATTTTCCATTTAAAGGGAACCTGTCACCAAAAAATCGCTTATTAAGCTGTTCAGAGTACTTTATAGTGCTACATAGTAGTGTCCTATAGCACTTTTTCGTCATTTTTCAGCATTTATCCTCATTGAGAAATCAATGTTTTATTCAGCTGCTGCCCCGTGTTTCAAGTCAGGCTTGAAGTCAAGGGGGCAGCGGCCTAGACGTCCCCAATCCTGCTTTTCTGGCCTCTCGCCGCCTTGATTGACACGCCGCATCTCAGTGCCGGGACCTCGATCTCAGCCCGCATGCGCAGTAAAGGGCTGCTGTAGCGCGATTCCAGCTCGTACACTCAGCCAGCTTTAGTCTCGCTACTGCGCATGCGCCCGCCAGCCTTACATACTCATGCCAGAGATCACGCTCTGTATGCGCAGGAAGAGAAGATGCCGTGCGCGGGCACGAGTATGTAAGGCTGGCGGGCGCATGCGCAGTAGCGAGACTGAAGCCGGCTGAGTGTACGAGCCGGAGCCGGGATCGCGCTACAGCAGCCCTTTACTGCGCATGCGGGCTGAGAGCGCGGTCCCGGCACTGAGATGCGGCGTGTCAATCAAGGCGGCGAGAGGCCAGAAAAGCAGGATTGGAGACGCCTAGGCCGCTGCCCCCTTGACTTCAAGCCTGACTTGAAACACGGGGCAGCAGCTGAATAAAACATTGATTTCTCAATGAGGATAAATACTGGGAAACGACAAAAAAGTTCTATAGGACACTACTATGTAGCACTATAAGGTACTCTGAACAGCTTAATAAGCGATTTTTGGGTGACAGGTTCCCTTTAATCCAATTTCTCCAGTAACAAAGCAAGGGTTAACAGCCAAACAAAACTCAATATTTATTACCCAGATTCTGTACTGTACAGAAACACCCCATATGTGGTCGTAAACTGCTGTACGGGCACACGGCAGGGCGCAGAAGGAAAGAAACGCCATATGGTTTTTGGAGGGCAGATTTCACTGGCCATGCCATGTCACATTTGAAGACCCCCTGATGCACCCCTAGAGTAGAAATTCCATAAGTGACCCCATTTTGGAAACTGGATAAGGTGGCAGTTTTGTTGGTACTATTTTAGAGTACATATGATTTTTGGTTGCTCTATATTACACTTTTTTGTGAGGCAGGGTAACATAAAATAGCTGTTTTGGCACTGTTTTTATTTTATTTTTTACAATGTTCATGTGACAGGTTAGATCATATGCTATTTTTATAGAGCAGGGTGCTATGGATGCGACATTACCTAGTATGACTTTTTTTGGTTGTTTTTTTCAGTTTTACATAAAGCATTTTTGGAAAAAAATTTAGTGTCTCAATATTCTGAAAGCCATAGTTTTTTTTTTTTGGGCGACTGTCTTATGTAGGGGTTCATTTTGATTGGTACTATTTTAGGGTGCATATAACTTTTTAATCGCTTGGTATTACACCTTTTGTGATGTAAGGTGCCAAAAAAATTGCTTTTTGACACAGTTTTTATTTTATGTTTTTTTACGGTGTTCACCTGAGGGGTTAGGTCATGTGATTTTTATACATATTGTCAGTTTTATGCAGCAGGTTCTTACGGACGCGGCGATACCTAATATATATACTTTTTTTTATTTAAGTTTTACACAATAAAAGCATTTTTGAAACAAAAAATCATGTTTTAGTGTCTCCATATTCTGAGAGCCATCGTTTTTTTTTTTTTGCCCGATTATTTTATGTAGGGGCTAATTTTTTGCGGGATTAGGTGACGGTTTGATTGGTACTATTTTGGGGGGCATACGCCTTTTTGATCGCTTGGTGTTGCAATTTTTGTGATGTAAGGTGATAAAAAGAAATTGTTGTTTTAGCACAGTTTTTCCTTTATTTCCAGGTGAGGGGGTGGATCATGCGATATTGTTATAGAGCTGGTTATTACAGACGTGGCAATACCCAATATGTCTGTTTTTTATTTATTTTTTTACAATTTTACGTGTATTTTGGGAAAGGGGCTTTTTTTTTTAATCACTTGAAACTTTATTTATTTTTTATTATGAAAACCTTTTTTTTTTTTGTCAGACTCTGGGGGTCTGATCCCCTCTGCAATGCATTACAATACATGCTGTAGCTTGTATGTGGACAGCCTGCCTGTGAGACCCAGCCTAAGGGGCTGGATCTCACAGGCTTCAGTAGAAGCATCGGGCTGCCTTCTCTACCATCGGGTCCCTGTCACTGCAGCGTGGGGACCCGATGGAGATTCGGAGGGCACCCGTACCCTACACAAACCCTCTGCATGCCGCAATCCGCTTTGACCGCGACATACAAGAGGTTAATACGCCGGCATAAGTGTTTTCTTCTGCCTTCATTTGAACAATACAGGTGACAATGAAATGCAGCTTATATTTCATAGGTTGATGGCCTGTTGAAATCTTAAAGTGTACCTGAACTTAGACCAAAACTTTGCTGAAAATAATATTTCTTATATACTTTCATTCATATTTTTAACTTTTTCTAGCGAAATAGGCAACTGTAGTTCAGGTACACTTTGAAATCTGTACTCCCATAAGCCACTGTATAGCCTGTATTCACGTACACACATGTACATATGCCAGGTTTGAGGAAGAGCAGCGCTGCTGCACCCTGTACGGCGCTCAATGAGGCCACAGCAGCGGAATCCATACTATCATACACAAGTACGGATTGCAAATTGTGAACTTCAGATGCCTATTTCACTAGGAAAAGTAAAAAAAAAAAATATATATATATATATATATATAAACACAATTGTTTGGCTGACCACTCTCTCTCCTCTTTCATGTTAGTCGAAGCTACTCTGCGATTGTATTCTGTATGGCAAAAAGACCACAACAGTCATACCACTAGTAAGTAGATTTGAAAACGTAGAGGGAACATATAAATACACAATCAACAGTTTTACTCTCAAACATGGACGTGGATAGGACATTTTGGACAGATGTACAATTTTATAAAAAGAATATTAATAAAAACCAAATACCTTTGCCTCAGCATCCCAGCACTGGCGCATCAACTCTGCAAAACTTCTAGGACAGGAGCTGGGTATGGTCAATCTCTGAAAATGAGAGAAGTGGATGAATTTTTGTATCTACTTAGGGTACTTTCACACTAGCGGCAGGGGAGTCCAGCAGGCTTTTCCGGCGGGTGAACAGCCTGTCGGATCCGTCCTGCCGCTAGTTCACGTATGCCCCCTGGACTGCCGCTCCGTCCCCATTCATTATAATGGGGGCAGGGGGCGGGGTTCCAGCGGCCGCATGGCAGTGCACAGCGAGAGGCAGCCGGACTAAGGAGTCCGGCTGCCTCTCGCTGTGCGCTGCCGCCGGAACTCTGCCCCCGTCCCCATTATAGTCAATGGGGACGGAGTGGCAGTCCGGGGGCACACGTGAACTAGCGGCAGGATGGATCCGACAGGCTGTTCACCCGCCGGAACAGCCTGCTGGACTCCCCTGCCGCTAGTGTGAAACTAACCTAAAACAATTTACTGAAATACACTCTGATGGAAGTCCAACAAGAACTTTCGGAGGATTCTGCTATGGTTCGAAGAAAATGTTGCTTCCTCTTTCTAATGGACCTAAAAATTTAAGAGTCAATTCACATGAGCATCTTGATTATTCCATATTGATAATGCAAAACGATGGTTAGATTTTAAAAGGGATTTCTACCCAAAATGTAATATTAAAGGGAACCTGTCACCTCCTAAAAACATCCCAAGCTGGCAGCAGCACCTGAGAGTAGCCAGCAGCATGTTTGTAACGATCATTTTCTTCCTGTAGGTAGTTGAAGCAAAAGCTGTAAAAACGATCTTTTATCCCCTGCCGGCACGCTTCTCTGGTCAGGCTTGAAGTCACGGGAACCGCACCCCCTCCCCTGTGACTGACAGCTGGCAGTTCGGCAAAGCCAGCCGAACTATAGTGCATAAACGCTGTCAATCACAGTGAAGGGGCAGGCAAAGGGGCGTGGTTACCGTGACTTGAAGCAAGGAGGCCGCTGCCCCTGTGACTTCAAGCCTGACCAGAGAAGCGTGCCGGCAAGGGATAAAAGATAGTTTTTACAGCTTTTGCTTCAACAACCTACAGGAAGAAAATGATCGTTACAAACATGCTGCTGGCTACTCTCAGGTACTGCTGCCGGCTTTGGATGTTTTTTGGAGGTGACAGGTTCCCTTTAAATAAAAAATTAGAATAGTGGCCAGAGTTTAGCAGTTGTATTTGAACTACTTACAGAGATATTGACTTTTTTTTGGATATTTTTTTGCAATGGTGACAGCAGGAAAGCAGCCACTTTAGTTGTCATAATTGAATTCCCTTCTCAGAAACTAATGATAAAACTGTCACCTTGGTACTGACAGAGTGGAATGATATGCTATCATGATTTTCGTAGAGGATACCTCAAAGGTGACAAACAATATGGCTGCATTTCCTGTTGCCACTGTTAAAATGACCACTCAAATAAACCTGAAAATTGCTAATATAATTGAGAATAAAAAAAATAAAATTAAACTGGTTACTTTAACTTTTAACCCATTTTTTAAAATATGGCCATTTTTGGGTTTTGGATGAAAATCTTTTTCAATAAGGGCAAAGTAATAAACATGCAATAGCAGGGAAATGTTAAGATTTGACCCACTGTAGATAGACTATGTTCAACACGCCCTCAAAAGATGTCTTATAAAATAAAGGTGGCAAAGAGTGATAGAAGACATTAGAAAGATGGAACACTGGAGCTATACTCCTTTTAATAATGCTTTTTATCAAGACAATGCAGAATTACATTGACACTAGACTCTACAACTGTGTACGCAGAGCATGGCTGATCTTCAGACATGACAGCTGTCATAGTTTAATGCTACATATCCCAGCATATGAGATAATTATTAAAGGGAATTTGTCATCAGAACCTATTGTTTAAATCACGTTTTTATGTTTAACATATTTTTAAAGATTTTTTAATGTTATTTTTAATTTTCCATGTCAAAATCTATATTTAAACAAAAAACATAAAATCCTGCAGTTTTCGCACTGGCCACTAAGCCTAATAATAGGCGCCACTTCTTGGTCTGTACAGATCACTGCAGTTATCTGATTATCTGTCATTCTAATCCTGCCTGTAATGATATCACCCATGTGTATAGATAAGACCGGATCCACTACACACAATAGGTGATTGTCAAAGCTTATTTCTTCTTTTCTTGTACAATGACCTCTGCACAGGTCACAGAGAATGCCTAGAAAACTCTCCCATAGAAGTCAGTGGGGTCCACTCCTGACCATTGTGTCTCTCGACCATGGGGTTGCGGTAAAGTATTTTTTTTTAATGCTCTCTATATGCTGTAAAGAACAGCTCAGGCAAGATGGCCGCCCCCATAATAATGTTCAGGAAATAGAATTAAAAAAAAATCTTTAATAGGATCTGAGAGAAGTGAAACAGTGAATTTGTATCTCAGCTATTGTATAGACACTGGATCTCACAATTGAGTTTTTAAAACATTTAGGACTTTATTGTCATTTGGAAGTACTGACTGTTTATCTTTATCATAAAATACAGACTACAAACAAGCTCTCTTCTCGTTTTCGACTACAGTGCCTTGACAGTATATGTCAGTAGAATTTCCTGACATATCCCTCCGATGTGTCCATACGCCCCCTTGCACCAAGCTTACGACAAAACAGTGTCCTTTCAGCTTAATATGTCTACTATGCTTTCCTAGGCAGAGGAATACAAGTAAAGAAACACCATTTGGTATGTGTGTGTGTATATATATATATATTATTTTTTTTGTCAATGGTTGATGTACAGTGGCACACGTCAGATTGGGGAATACTCCAGACTTATATCTCCAATGTAACGAAAAACAAAATGTGAAATTGTCAATTTATTTTTTTTTCCCATACACTTCAGTGATGAGCTGGATAAAGTCTCACACTGTTCCTTTTAAATATGGCCATGAACCTTTTTACTACTGTTATACAACCAAAGATAAGATACAAACTATATATTACAAGAAAAGAGGCTCTTCACAAACGTACTATGATCCCTAATTTATGTTTTATTTTACATGTCATGTATTTTATACTGTTACACTTCTCAGTGTTTTACACAGCAGAGATAAAAGAAAGCTGATCCAGTCTGATAGCCACTTGGGTTCAGAAAGATTTTTTTCCCATATAGGGCAGAACAGCTTATGGGTTTTTTGCCTTTCTTTGACTCAAAAGGGGGGTATTAAAGTTCTAAGATTTTCCCGTTCTTTTCTTTCATCCAAATAATATATGTCAGATGGACACTGGAAGTAGCTGAGGATTTTGTCTCCATGTGCTAGTACAGGCATTCATTTTTAGGAGATCAAGGTTTGTATATAGACAGTAAGGACTATAATGTTTGATCATGTATTACATGAAGATTGTATTAACAGTATTATACGCTATGAATGATCTGCCGCTGTGCTCTCACTGACCAGCCAGTTACTATGTGTCCAAGAATAATACTACTTGCTTTCTATTACAGGCAGAAAAGGTTCATCCATATGATATAATCAAAGCGACGACTCAAAAAAGATTTGAGTTGATAGGATGCAAAGATGGCTATGGTTTTGTATTATATGCTGCAAAGTCATAAAAAATATACCACCGCTATACTACCACTCAAAACTGTAAATAGTCAAATCTAAGAGAAACAGAATTACACAATTCTAATATTTTCCACCAAGTGCTGACATATTATATAGACTGTGGGGCTCATGGTAGTTTAAAATGACCAAAGTGCTTACTTTGTAACTGGGTGATCTTCACATGGTGAAGATTATTGATAGTGACTAATGCGAAGGAAAGGAAAAAAACAGGAGCCCATGGTAACAAATTACTATCTTGGCTTCAAATTCCGATTGGCTTTCATTTGCAATATTTTCACGCCTCCAGTTTTGTGGGCAGAAATGGCTTAAAACGGCTGCTCAAACTAAACCTGGGGAGTGCCGGGAGAGTGGAACAGAGCGAGCAAAGGGGCTCGTTACAACATTAAACTGTGATAGTAAAAGAGCTTAATATTTTGCTTTAAAATAAGCAGGAAAAATGAGTGGTGTAGTAATACAAGATGGCGCAACCGATACACAACAATCACTGCTGCTGCGCATAAATCTCAGAGCAGAGACATTTTAGCGAAAGTTAAAAAATCTGAGAGATTTCCCGTTTGATATCTCTAGCATAGGAAGTGTTTACACCACTAAAGACTTTATTCAGTGGAAAAGCTTTGAGGAGGAACCTTGCCGTTCAGCCGCAGCCTTGCCAATACATGTTATGAACATACCTTTAATGTGGAGTTGAACATCCTGCGGGAGGCTAAACTGTAATTTTCTTTATTTTTTTTCTTCTTTTATTTTTGAAACTCTCATCTAAAGTGACAGCTTCTTGTAGTAAAACGTCTCCTGCTGGGAGAGTTAAGTTGAAGTAGCTGAAGGTCTCTCACTGAAATATCAACTCCTGGCCAGTAAAAAGATGCCCAAAATCGCGGGAGACGGAGTTAAACTGGTCCCCTACCTTGGACGCAATGGCTCCTTTCATCACGAAGAGCAAACCCCCAGGTTACCCTATTGAGACTGAGAAACTAGTACAGTAGTTCTACAATATTTGATCTACAGCATCACGATGTGAAGCCGCAACAATTAGATGTAAAGGGTCCATTCATGAGGAATAACATCACTTTGACCCTTTGTGTTAGCTCCTACTGGTAATCTTTCCATAAGCGTTGAACTTACTTTCAATTTGAAGAAGATGAAAAAGTCTTTTGCAAACCCCCAATACTGTTTTCATATCTATCAACTGTATCTGAGCAAAAAAAAAAAAAAGTAGCCTTACCTCATTTTTTTCTACCACGAGCCAAGCCACTTGCAATCCTTCCAAGCCTTTAAACGGAACCTCTCTTGTTAACATTTCCCACAAAACCTAAAAACAGAGCATAAACAGAATACAAGGCATTTACCACCTAAACTGTATGCTTTATATAGATAATTGTATAAGATCTGCAGGCTTACAAACTCATCACAGTCTGAATATATTCAATAAAACTCAAGATCCTACATCACCAAAGGGAATATTTGGTGTGAATTAATAATAGAATTAATGTCAAACTGGTTTCATGAACGAAAAATAAAAATAATTATTTGTTAATCAAAATTATACAGAACATATTAATATACAAAAAGCTAATTATGAACCATCTAATTAAAAATAAACTTAAGGGTTATTTAATGATCACATTTGAGAAGAGGTGACAAATTACAAGTTGCATTTTGTTCATTTCTAAAATTGAATTTGCCGAGATGACCCTTAAAGGGATATCATTATATCTGAATATATCTATTTCATTATCAATGTACTTAGTGTAAAGTAAACCAAATTTTGTAAAAAGCAAAATAAAAAATGTTTTCGGAGTTGAGCTTTTACAATTTCAGAAATAGAAATGGTATATACCTATATATTAATCATAGGCTACCTCATAGGCAGGGTCTGCATGAAAGATGACGGTTAAAACACAGAACAATAAAAAAAAAACTAAATGGTTCAAAAGCAAGTTTTCACTGAGCTGAATCACAAAACATGGCATTAAAATGGGTCTAAAATTATCTTTTATTTACTGTAGTCTTCAGGCCACTATGTAATTCAACCAGTCCACATATGGATAATTAATACCGGGACCACAATGCTCCAGTCCATTTTCTTTTTCATAGCAATTACTATAAATAAGGGCCCAGCATGGGTAATCATTTCCTTTAAGATGAACATTTCTTCAAGTTTTTTAATGGATTTTCAATAAATACGGATTTGGCCCACATCACCTCCTTCCTAAATTGGAAGGGATTTGCTGTGTGTGAATACCCTGACTGCCCCTGGTTTTTTTTTATCTACTACATCTCCAAATTGTCAATGAAAAGTGTACATCAAGAGCCAACTAAAAAAAAAAACTCAGTGGACAAAGTCACACAGAACTCTTGAGTGCATCATTGGTAGACCTGTCAACCCTTGACATAGAAGAAAGCGCCTACTATGGCTACTTATTTGAAAGCTCAAATCACTTGGATTTCTAAACATAAATGGATTCTGGAGTGAAGACATTTAGGTCTTCTGAAGAAGTCATTGAGTATATAGGAGTTTTATTTTAAATTGTATGCTTTCACAACAAGCAACAATCCGGTGTGATGGTTTAAACTATTATGGAAGAAAGTAATATTGAAATAAAATATTCTTGCTCATTTTCATAAAGGACTAGGCACAAACAGAACTGGATTAATTCATCACAAAGTTGCCTAAAAGTAATCTGCCGGGTCGTTGACCACTGTGTACAATGGTGGTGCAAAGGTCAAGCATGGTGAATTCTGTGAACTGTATACTAGGAAATTCTATTATGAACTGAGCAACTAATAAAGCATTTTTTTTGTAAGCATTTTGATTCTAAGCAATGGTTTAGATGTATTTTCTACCACCTATGTGTTACTTCTCTACCACCTATATCAAGAATTTTGCTTAGTCCATATTTCCACCACTGGAAGGGACTCTCTGGTTTCCAAGTATAAAGTATAAATGGCACTTACCACACCATAAGAGTATGTGTCACATGTCTCAGATACTGGAAGACTCTGGATTACTTCTGGTGCCATCCAAGGGAACGTCCCTACAAGGGACATATGAGTTGTGTGGGAATGAAACTTTGAGGCACCAAAGTCACAAATCTAGGTGATAAAAAAAAGAATATTTACAGCAAAATCTTTATTTTAACAAAGGAAGGGCTGTCCAACATCCACATTAAGATGAGGTCAAATACATGCATAATGTCTTACCTTTAGTACTCCATCGAGGGTTATCACAACTAGAAATGAGCAAAATAATATTTGAGGTAAACATTATGAAAAAAATATATATAATGTGAGATATATGTTAACACAAGATAACAATATCACATGGACCTAATGTCCATAATAAATTACATGTCTATAATATACTAAATTACTGACTAAATACAGTATATTAATGATCTTGTAGAAGGCTTGCACATTAAAGTATCAGTTTTTGCAGATTACACTAAACTGTGTAAAGTAATTAACACTGAAGAGGGCAGTATACTACTACAGAGGGATCTGGATAGATTGGAGGCTTGGGCAATTAAGTGGCAGATGAGGTTTAACACTGACAAATGTAAGGTTATGGACATGGGAAGGAATAACGCAAGTCACCAGTACATACTAAATGGTATAACACTGGGTAACACTGATATGGAAAAGAACTTAGGAATTTTAATAAACAGCAAACTACACTGTAGAAACCAGTACCAGGCAGCTGCTGCCAAGGCCAATAAGATAATGGGTTGCATCAAAAGGGGCATAGATACCCGTGATGAGAACATAGTCCTACCACTTTACAAATCACTGGTCAGACCACACATGGAGTACTGAGTACTGTGTACAGTTCTGGGCTCCTGTGAACAAGGCAGACATAGCAGAGCTGGAAAGGGTTCAGAGGAGGGCAACTAAAGTAATAACTGGAATGGGTGAACTACAGGTCCCAGAAAGATGATCAAAATTAGGGTTATTCACTTTAGAAAAAAGATGATTGAGGGGAGATGTAATAACTATGTATAAATATATCAGGGGGCAGTACAGAGCTCTATCCCATCATCTATTTATCCCCAGGACTGTAACTGTGACGAGGGGACATCCTCTGCGTCTGGAGGAAAGAAGGTTTGTACACAAACATAGAAAAGGATTTTTTACGGTAAGAGCAGCGAGACTATGGAACTCTCTGCCTGAGGAGGTGGTGATGGTGAGTACAATAAAGGAATTCAAGAGGGGCCTGGATGAATTTCTGGAGTGTAATAATATTACAGGCTATAGCTACTAGAGAGGGGTCGTTGATCCAGGGAGTTATTCTGATTGTCTGATTGGAGTCGGGAAGGAATTGTTCCCCTAAAATGAGGAAAATTGGCCTCTACCTCACAGGGGTTTGTTTGTTTGTTTTGTTCTTCCTCTGGATCAACTTGCAGGATAACAGGCCGAACTGGATGGACAGATGTCTTTTTTCAGCCTTATAAACTATGTTACTATATTATGTAAATGTACTCCACTGTATGCTGCTGGCTCTTTAATAGGTTTCTACTCGTACCATAGACAAGAGTAAACTATTTTTAAAAGCATTATATTCCACAGGGATTTAACATCTTCTAAGAAGGACTAGAAGGTTATTTCTAGTAGTTTTACTACCAAAAATGGAGGAAGACAACTACTGAAGACTTCATATGAGGCTCGATTATCAGACCATTTCAGTGCTTTAACTTGCTATTACACACTGCATTCAACTTTTACTAACATAGATATCAGATTTGTATACTTATGGCTTAGACAACTGAACCATTTAGCAGTTTTGAAGTGAATTTACTGCAAATGCATTTATCACCTATCCACCATTAACTGCTACTATAACTAGAACTGAGGTCCTGAGTCCCCCATTTACTCCTCAATACCCAACAAGATGGGGTTTGGATGTAGTGGCCATCGAGTAAGCATACCGTCTCTCCATTCAAGTCTACAGGTCAGAGAGAGACAGTTACAGAGTACAGAGCTCAAGTACTTTTCTAGAAGCAAGTCAGCACCCTTTAGACTAAATTGTATGGGAACCCTTTAAAATGTCACAAATACATCTTTTAAAATGAGTTTAAAGATGGTAAACAGCCAAATGAATATGTTTGCTAGTGGTTATACTAGAAAAACAACAAAAAAACTGTGAAATGTAACTTTATATGGTCACAACACCTACACAAAACACTATGATAAATAATACTTTACCGTTTCTAGACTTGAGATCTCTGTGAATTACGCGGATTGGGGCTTCCATGTGTAAGTAATGCATTCCTGTTCACAGAGGGAAAAGAACATTTTGAAATAAAATTATTTCAGAATAAGCTTCCCACACAGCAGCGAACAAACACAAATGGTCAATTTTTTACTTCTTCTTTAAGGATTAGTGCAATAGAATTAGGTGTAGTGCAGCTCAAATACATAACCTCCTATAGTAAAGATCACTCGTGTAATTTAAGATGTATTTACCAGCTACTTGCCAATTGGCAAAATTGGTGTAGTTCAAGGTAAATATTATTCAGCTATCATCTGATAACAATAAGCAGGTTTGTGCATTCTTCACAGCTTTCCTTTACGATGTTTCTATTGGTCAGTCTGCTTAACACAGGATCGGAGGGAACGGCGAGTGACTCAGGGATTTAAAGGGGTTATCCCATTAAGACAACTTAACTCCTAGCCACAGGACAGGTGTTAAGGGTCTGATCGGTGGGGGTCCATGGCCCTCAGTTTGAATGGAGCGGTGGTTACACATCTGGAGTGGTCAGAACCCCCGCCCATCAGACAATTATCTCCTATCATATAGATAGGTGATAAGCTGCCTTACCGGGCCAACCCCTTCAAAAAACACCAAAGACAGAATTCATGCAGTGTGTGTTGAAGTTTCAGCCAATAGTTGCATATCATTGAGTGATGTCACTGGCAAGTTCTCCTGTACAGCCCGATAATTATTTTGTTATTTAGGGACCGGAGTGATAGAGTTAATAGCCCTGGTATGTAAAATGATTTTAGTGGGTCATTTTTATTCATTATCACTTTAAACAACATAAACCCACAGACTTATTTTATTTATTTATTTTTTACAATGATTAATTTCTGATGGAATAATTATAATGCAACAGGACAGTACAATGCAACATTTGGTTTGTACCACACTGGAAGTTCTCAGACACTATTAAATGCTGCACGGATACAAAACAGTTTCCTTGCATACTAGTCTATGTAATGCATCAGGACAAGTGATCAAAAAGGTAAATGCACCAATATATCCAAAATGTGCGGAAATTACTTATGGCAAGGCTTTTTCTTTTAATATAGAAACATTAAAGGGGTTCTTTACCTTTTTCTTACTGATGATCTATCCTCTGGATAGGTCATCAGTATCTGATTGGTGGGAGCCCGACCCACAGGACCCCTGCCAATCAGTTGTTTGAGAAGGCTGTGGCACCACGTCTTTCTCGGTGATTCCTGCAGGCCAGTGACGTCACAACTATGTCACGTGGCCTGGGCGTAGCTCATCCACATTCACTGGCCTGCAGGGAGAAGGCCGCGGCGCTACTGTAATTGCCACTGCGATTAAAAAAATTGCCACTGCGATTTAAAACAGCTGATCGCCAGGGTCCTGGGTGTCGGACCCCGCCGATCAGATGATGATGACCTATCCAAAGGATAGATCATAAGAAAAAGGCAAAGAACCCCTTTAACTTCAGTTATTTTATCTGTAGATTTATTTATGAGTTGCCCTTTATTACAACTATAATTAGATATGTGCACTAACTAAAACTATATTCAAACACAAAGCTACTGCTATCATTATACAAACACATCTGCCTGCAAAACTTTTTTATCTAAAGGTGCAGCCTTTATTTAGCTTTGGGTGTCTCTTGATTCACAGATTCAACAAGCACAAACTTCCTGTCATCTTAAAGGGGTTGTCTCACTTCAGCACATTGCATTTATCATATAGAGAAAGTTAATGCAAAACACTTCCATATTGCCTCCTTTGCTGGATTGATTTATTTTTCCATTGCAATATACACTGCTCATTTCCAGGGGTTACAACCTCCTCTGCAGTGCATATATAAGGTGGCTGGGACAGTAGCTGCTGCACACGCGTGCCTATATGCACTCCCATGGTCTGTGCCACCAGGGAGGCTGACCTTAGGCTACTTTCACACTAGCGGCATGGACCTCCGGCAGGCTGTT
Organism: Bufo gargarizans; assembly: GCF_014858855.1. Taxonomy (NCBI): domain Eukaryota; kingdom Metazoa; phylum Chordata; class Amphibia; order Anura; family Bufonidae; genus Bufo; species Bufo gargarizans. The sequence continues at coordinate 35,366,826 of NC_058087.1, forward strand.
CCGACGGGTAAACAGCCTGTCGGATCCGTCCTGCCACTAGTGACCGTGTGCCTTCAGACTGCCGCTCCGTCCCCATTAACTATAATAGGGCCGGGGGCGGAGTTCCGGCGACATGTCGTAGTGTTATTCCGGCAGCGTTTTGCCGTGCGCTGCCGTGCCTCGCTAGAACTCCGCCCCGGCCCCATTATAGTCAATGGGGACGGAGCGACAGTCCAGAGGCACATGGTCACTAGCGGCACGACGGATCCGACAGGCTGTTCACCCGCCGGAAGTAGAGTTGTTGCGGGTATCGAATTTCGCTACCCAATCGATACTTTTGTCCCGGTATCTTATCCATTTTTTCAATACTGGCCTGCACTTCTGCGCAGTCTAGTATCTCTGAACATGAGCGCGGTGCTGTCAGCGCGCTCATGTTCCCTCAGCAGCACAGGGGAGAAGGAAGCAGTGTCTCCCTCCCCCTGTGCTGCTGCTGCCACCAATGGGGAGAGAGGGGCGGAGGAGGGGAGGGCGCACTGCGGCACCAATGATAGGACTTTTCATGGGTCCAGACTTTAAGCAGCCCTTACTATTATTCCTGGGCGCCGCTCCGATCTCCCGCTGTGCGCCTGTGCCCCATTTACCGTCTCCTACAGTCCTGCTCCATATGCTAATTACTATCGGAGTAATGGGGAGGAGACAGCAGCTTCTCTAGTGGGCGTTCCTTCTCCCTGCTCTGCGATTGGACAGCGCTACAGCCAGGGGAGAAGGAACTCCCACTAGAGAAGCTGCTGTACCCTCCCTATTGCTCCGATAGTAATTAGCATATGGAGCAGGACTGCAGGAGACGGTAATGGGGCACAGGTGCACAGCGGGCGAACGGAGCGGCGCCCAGGAATAATAGTAACCTGAACTTCAGTGAAGAAGTTCCAGTCTGGGTACCACAGTCAGTTTTTTTTATCACGCGCGTGCAACACATTGCACCCGCGCGAAAAACTGAACAGAATGCAATCGCTGTCAAAACTGACGGGTTTGTCGCAATGCACCCGGGACGCATCCGGAGCCAAAACGTGACACCCATGTGAAAGAGGCCTAAGGCTACTTTCACACTTGCGGCAGTGTGATCCGGCGGGCAGTTCCGTCATCGGAACTGCCTGCCGGATCCGCCGATCTGGATGTGACTAAAAGCATTTGTGAGACGCATACACACAGTTTTACTCCAGGTTTCCATAACAGCCCAGCCATTTTTCTGTAGGTCAGCTTTAGGCTAGGGCTGCACAACACATAGGGCACAACTACACTGCTACATGTGTCGCCCGACATTGATGTTGCGCAACAATTTCTGTGAAGGTCAAAGTTAAGGGTATGGGCTGCTGTGGAGGTCCCATTTTAAAGTGGTGGGGCACTGTGTGGGGGGGTCAGTGTTAAGGGGTGGGGGACTGTGGAGTGCACTCTTAAAGGGGCGGGGTGCTGTCAAGGTCACTGTTATGGGGGATACTGTCGATATCTTTTAACGACACACACAATCATTAAATGAAATAGATGAAATATACCCGTGCGAAGCAGAGTCCTTCTGCTAGTAGAGAATAAAACGCATTCACATAGCTACTGATATAATACCATGTAGAGACTTGCATTGAAAAGGGGGTCCCCATATATCCTATCTAAAGCCTGAGGCTACTGTACTCCATCCTATCTTATGTCTTCTAGAAAAAGTTAGCATTACCCTCTTGTTCTCCCCTTCCATCTGCTAACATGTCAAAGCCCATGAGAAAGTCTAGCCTTGCTAAAAGCAGATTTCACACTTCAGCAAATGGCATTTATCATGTAGACAGAGTTAATACAAGGCACTTACTAATGTATTATGATTGTCCATATTGCCTCCTTTACTGGCTTGATTCATTTTTCCATCCCATTATACACTGCTCGTATCCAGGGGTTATGACCACCCTGCAATCCAGCAGTGGTGGTCATGCTTGCACATTATCAGAAAAAGCATCGGTTGCCGAGACCACGGGAGCGCGCATAGGCACTTGTGCGCAGCAGTTCCTGTCCCAGCCATCTCATATCTGCGCTGCAGTGGTGGCCATAAACCCTGGATACCAGCAGTGTATAATGCAATGGAAAAATGAATCCAGCCAGCAAAGGAGGCAATATGGACAATCACAATACATTATTAAGTGCCTGGTATTAACTTTCTCTATGTGATAAATGCCATTTCCTGAAGTGAGACAACCCCTTTAAGTTTCTATCACCCATTGGAAACCCGGAGATGGCAATCCTGGACCTGAGCCCCATCACAGTTTCCTGGTCAACCTTGATGACTTGCCAAAACTTGTATGTAATCAGCTGGGTGTCCAAAAGGCTAAAATGAAATGCTTAATAGCCCCATTGGCTCACATCTGCCTTTACTTGGCAGAGATTTTGCCGGGCAACTGCAGCGTCTCAAGAAATTCCAAATTCCCACACTTTTTGGCATAGAGACCCATCATCAAAATCCATTATTTAGTATCTCTTCTACTAGAGACCTAGAGTGTAATAAACTGTAGAACAATGGCATTGGAGGTTCTAGAAGAAAATGGTCTCAGACTAACGGCTCTTCTGGCATACTGGTACAGTGTGTAGTATTTCCACAGATAAGGAACAAAAGGCTTCAAATACACACGCTTTCTATATAGATTTCTTTTCAGGAAATTGAGGAAGAACAAGCCTTTCATTTGTTTACTTTAGAGAAGTCAGACAAAGGGCAACACATGAAATAAGCTCAACTATTGGCACGAAAATATGAAATAAAGTAAAGCAGTTTCTCCACTGTCCAAAAGTCGACCAAAAATAGTACGAAGCTAAAACAATAGAATAGCTAATACAAAGTATAAACTCAACCTTGAAAAAATTACACAGAAAAAATATTCTCAATTTGCTATACTGGTAACCAATGGACAGTATCAGAGTACAAGTTTCTCAGATTATGCTGTTCTAGAAATCTGATGTTGTAGTAGCAATAATGTCTTTGTACCACCAATGTGCCAATATGTTGCTCAGCTTTTTTTTTTTTTTTTTTAAGTAGGTGCAGATTCTATATATTTTTTATAATATAAATTTAGTTAGAGTACCAAATATCTCATTTCCTTTTATACTAGTATAGATTTAAAAGGAGGGAGAGGGGACTGGGGCCATCTAAATTAGCCAGGACTAGGAACAGCTCCTGCTCACAAGGCAATGTGACCATGTGCTTGCATGGTCGCTTATCCATATGATTGGATACTCTGTAATTATACATTTCCCATAGGCCCACAATACTGGACAGCTTTTCCTAAAATGAAGCCACCCTTGCAACAGGCTGATAATTTCAGCTGCAGTAGCCCCGGATAATTAGCTAATATTGCTGGGAGAAGAAGAGGATATCCACACATTTCCCATGGTGGGGGAGATTTCTTTTGTGGGGGGTTGTCCTAATCTACACTCCCTTTAAAGGAAAAGCAACTGTATAAAATACACTCAAAATTAAAATCCCAGCGCGTACTCTCTTAATCTCTCCCTTTCCTTTCATGCTATGCCATAATGCAATTAAAATGAGAACCATATAAAGAAATCTACTGTATGTGACCCAGGAGATCAGTCATATCCCCCCTTCTACTCCTTACAATCCTATGTCTGACTGTAAGATATCTGGCTGAAGCAGGAGCTTCCCCCCTCTGCCCTGTCAGCAGTAGGATGCCAAAATTGTTACATCTCACCCCTCAGCTATACTCTAGATCAGCAGAGACTAACCCATGTGTGCTCTGCAGGATTTCTACAAGACTTTGTTTCAGGAACATCCTGCAGACAGAAAAACACTGCAAGAAAAAGTGTCTCCTTTTTTTACGTGTATCATTCATTTCTACATTTAGTGACCCTTTAAAGGAAACCTGTCACTTTAAAAATTGTTTCTGAGCTGAAGGCAGCATGTCATAGAGCAGGAGGAGGCGAGCAGATTGATATACAATTTTATGGGAACATATTCAGTATTACTAGTATTTTATACATTTATATTTCTGCTCATTCTGGACTTTAAAGTCCAGGAGGCGGTCCTATCAGTGATTGACCGCCTTCCCTCTGATAGGACCGCCTCCTTGATTTCAAAGCCCTGAAAGAGAAGGAATTAACTGAATGAAATACAAGTTTTACTGAATCTTTTCCCACAAAACTATATATTAATCTGCTTAGCGCCTCCTGCTCTATAACATGCTGCCCGCAGATTACACTGCATTTTCCAAATGGCAGGTTCTCTCTAAATGCATACATTTTGGCTGTTTGCAACAACCTCTAAGGGGAGTCCTATCATACACAACTTAAAGGAGTAAGAACAGGCCATCACTAGCTGATGAGCGGGATCTGACAACCTGCCGATCAGCTGTTGCCTCTTTGCTGGAGCTACACCCATACAGCTGACCGTGGGGTTGCAGGGTGTTGGATGGCTGCTGATCAGCTAGTGATGCTATGCTGAGAATAGGCCATCATTAAGTAAAGGCTGCAAAACCATTTAGCAGTTTACTCCATGCTCAAAGAAAGGTGCTGCCTTTTTCACAGGTACTCCTGTCCTAACGAACATGCTCTCATGAGTAGAGAGGCTGCCACAACCAAATATGACTTGACTTGCAAATTGTTTCTCCTCTTACCTTTAGCTACGTCAGTTGCCCATGCCATAATGTGTTCCATATCCATGTCTTCACTTCTGTTGCTATTGATGAAGTCATATAGCGATCCACCAGCAGCATATTCTGAAAAAAAAAAATGCCGTATAATTTCAGTAAAAATAGCTGATTTCATTGCTGAAGTTGCAGGTGGGTGAAGTGTTTTAGAAGGAGTCAGGTTCTTAAAGCCTGAGTTTTCAAAAAAAAAGTTTGCATAATAGCTGTATTTCATTGTACAATCATAACTGTGAAAAAACATTTGGGCTTCCCTAATGTTTTTTTTTCCAGCTATATTTCAGCTGCACAGCTAGATGCATTTCACTCAGAAGCAGGAGACAATTCCCTTCTGCCAGCACTGTATTGCTCTGACATCCTTTCCCTTACTTCCCACTATGTTTGTTTTCAGCTATGGAGCTTGCAGAACAAACAAAGATGGATACATCACACTTACAGACACACAGGAGGCTCCTATGAATTCAGAAGCAGTGTAGAAGCATTTGTTTTATCAGGCTCACTACCTCAACTATCTCTGACACGCCCCCACTTCCTCTCAACAGTCTGTTACGAGGAACTGGCCTTGCCTGACAACAGGCATTAGAATGCAAATTAGGTGTGAGACCCCTAGTGGCCATGTCTGTACAGCTTTTTTCAGGTGGATGCAGGCATATCTTTTTTTAAGTGATTTAGAAATTTGCTAGTTATACCATTCTCTATTAAATGAAATTGTGTGAAAGTACACTCTCTAAGCACAGCTGAGTTATCTCATGTAATAGATCATACAAAGCCCCTAATACTGAATCTGATACCCTGTGTATTCTGGACCCGTCCCAGCAACATCCAGCCCTATCAGGGCCATCATGGGTTTAGAAATACAATCTGACAACATTATCTTCGGATCCTACTAAAATATAGCTAGGTCAAAAACTAAAAAGCTACTAGTTAGGATGAATTTACATACAACGGAAATGCTGTAGATTTTCCTGAGAAATTCAACAGGGAAGTCAAAATCCTCAAAGCAATTCTATTTTTATGGATTTTGCTGCAAATTATCAGTGGTGAATAATTGTATAAAATAAAGGGGTTATACTCCCATCTAGATGCTTCCCCGATCCCCCATCAGTATCTCTTTACTAGGCTCCAGTGATGACGTGGCGTGTCAACATTTCATCACTGAAGCCAGCTGAGCAGAGAACGGTGGGGGACACGAGCAGCAAGGGCAGGAGGCTAAGATGAGTTAACTGTTGTGTTGTTGTTTTTTTTCACATTTCTTATAAAATCAACTATTTGAATCCACAGAGTCAAATCCATTACAAAATGTGCACCAAAATCTGCAGAATTCTGTGCAGATTCCAATCTGTTGCATGTGGACTTCCCCTAAACAAATGTATACTCACACATGGGTGCAGTCACATCTAACCAAGCTGATTTCAGTTCAATTTTGGAAACCAGAAATTCCTGACACAGTATTGTAAAATAACTTTCTTACATTATTGAGTGGTGAAAGCTCTATATAAAGAAGCTTAAAGCAACTGTCCCATCTGGGAGATTTATGTCCAATACGTGTGGGTCTCATCTCTGGGACCTGCTGCTATCTTGAGAACAGGGCCCTGGTGTGAAAGAAAAGCACATAGCGCATGCATGGCATCCTCTCAATTGGCATCGGACGTCCCAGTGCACAGAGAGAGAGAGCGCAAGGCTTGTTTTCCATTCACTTCAGGCTGCATTCTTGAGATAGGAACAGACAGACACATATTAGGGGACATTCACACTACCGTATTTTAAGTCTGCCTCCAATTTCAGATTGGATGCGGACCCATTCTTTTAAATGGGCCTGAATAAGGATGGGGACAGCACACCGTGTGCTGTCGGCATCTGTATATCCGTTCTGCTGCCCCATAAAAAAAACTGAACGTCCTATCCTTGTCTGTTTTTCTAACAAAGAGCAGGATGTGCTAATCCACAAAATGCAGACCGCAAAACGGATCCAGTCGCGTGGATGCCCCCTTAGAATTTCACCTTGTGGCACTTGCTGCAACCAGATATCTATAGTAATGTATTAAAGGGGTTCTCTGAGATATTTTAACTGATGACCTATCCTCTGTATCTGATCGGGAAGGGGGGGGGTGTCCAACTCCCAGGACCCCTGCTGATCAGCTGTTTAAGAAGGCACCGGAAGTTGCGCTGCAGCCTTCTCGCAGTTTAGCCTAGGCCATGTGATGTCATGTTCAGGGAGCTGAGCTGCTATACCAAGCACAATCGTTATACAATGTACTGTGCTTCATGGGCTGAGAGAAGGTTGCTGCACTACTGCAAGCCCCGGTGCCTTCTCAAACAGCTGAACGGCAGGGGTCCTGGCTGTCGGACCCTCACCGTTCAGACACTGATGACCTATCCAGAAGGATAGGTTATCAGTAAAAAAAAAAATCTTGGAAAACCCCTTTAGAAAGTCTATATACACAGTTTTTTCTATAGAAGAATGGCAGGAAAAATGCAGATAAATAAATCATTAGATAAAAAAATGCCACCAAAAATACTTGAAATTTGTGTGTGTGAAAGAGGGAAGCTCGAGTTTGTAAATATCTAAAGGTCTGTATTACACTGCCCAATGTTCTGACGATTGGTGATAACACATCCATTGGCACTCGTTTGCACCGGTCTTACACAGGCTGATGCAAACTGAATGTCGTTCCTCCCTCATTTAGTTGTGTTGATTATCGGCAGCACATTCCTGACTACACAGGGAGATGCTGCCAATAACAAAGCATCTTTCAGCCTGAGGTAAGATACCAATCGGCTGACAAATGAGCGTTTGCTCGTGTATTGGCTGCTGGATTATACAGGCCAATTATAGGGAATGAGTGTTTCTGATAATCTGCCCAAAAATTGTTCGGTCTAATAGGGCCTTTAAAAATTGTATTAACAATTTGCATATACAATTGCCTGATAAAGGGAACGTTTCCAAAAATAACATTTTAAACCATGATTTTAGTATAAACCCTGCAGTGGATCCTGATAGCTGTGCTGATAAGTAAAAAAATATATCCTGCCGGAATATTACAGCTCACTTCATCTCTCGCTTAATCAATATCAATAATAACAAATTAGGGAATTGCTGATCATGTAATTGCCCAATATGATGCTTTAAACAGCTCCAAAGTGAAGTCTGTCAGTACCTAGCAATCGCTCTGTACATCCTTGGTGTCTTTAGCTTGTCTGGGCTCTCCAGCTGTCACAGCTTTCATCAATGCTACGCCTGACAGGGATCATTTGGTCACAGCAGGAGAGAGTACTTAAAGGGATTGTCATTTTTATATGATTGTGTCATCGGCAGTAGGAATGATTTAGCTGTGATGTATATTTTCTTCTTATAGTCACAAGCTGCTGTCATTGGCATCCTAAGGAGTTAGGTGTCAAATTATAACATAGGATTGTATATACATTTTTGAAAAGCCACTTTTTTTGCCAGATCCATCTTTATCAAACAGTTATCAGTAAAGCTTTTTTCGCTCAGAAAGCTAAAAGGGTCATCCAGCTGATTATTTAAAAAGGCTCCGAATGCTTCCCGCTTCACTGCCGCTCTTTACTTCCTGGAGCTTCTCGACACACAAGAAAAGACTGCTCCGCCATTCACTGCTGAAGAAGACCAGTGGGGGGACGGGGAAGAATCAGAGCCAGAGCAGCAGGGAATTGGTGAGGTATGTTTTTCAAAATTTTTATTTTTATATATTTTTTTTACAACAGACTTTTTGTAGCCCAGGATAAAGCAAGAGAAGAAATAATTTGGCTACAATGATAGAATGGCCGCCTGCGCTTCCCTGCCGGATCCTCAGCACTGTTTACTTACTGTTAATTAGTGCTGAGTAGAACATACTAATAGCTATCTGCTCTATCTGTAAACTAATATAAAACTGGATGTTTACTTAAGGAAGAGATAAAATAAAAGACCTTTCAGTTACAATAATGAATTTTATCACCAAAAGGAAGAGCTACGTCTGGGTTTTCCATTTTGTGTGCTATAGATGGATGACCAAATAAAAGTAAAGAAAAACAAATGACATATTAGTTTTTAAGGGCCCTTTACACAGTCTGAGAATCCAAAAGATAATCGTTAACGAGCGTTCATAGGAACGTTCGTTAGCGATTATCTGGCGGTGTAAATGTGCTGATGATTACTCGATGAGCGAGCAAAACACTTGGTTGTTGGGTTATTGAATCATTTGCGCGCACACACAAAAATCGTTGTTTACCGGCAGCAGACCCTGCTGTGTAAACAAGATCTGCTGTCCATATGGGGAAGGAAGAGCAATGGCATTAGTGATCATTCCTCCCCATACTCTGGAGGAGATTGGTGCATGTAAATGCAGCGTTCTCCTCCACCAGCAAACAGCTGATTGTCGGGAAGGAACACTTCACTCCCAATAATCTGCTGCTCTGTCATCCCGTATAAAGGGACCCTACGTTATGAGAGGCGGAATGTGGGGTCTCATAGACTTGCATAGAGAAAATAACTTTCAGTGCACAGAGCAGAATTGGCAAGTTAGTTTGCAAATCAAATGATCAGAGGAGGGACCTGAAAGAAGATGTACTGTAAAGAAGAAGTGGTGGGTGAGAAAACTCATAAGTTACCCTATACTAACAAGCAAATGAATAAAAAATGTTGTTGGAGTCCCAGAGACATATCAGAAGATAGCTCCACCAATTGTTAGAATAATTGGTGACCTTTTAGCTCCTGATGGCTCTTCTTGTAAGCTAGACATACACATTGACCACTTTACCATTTACTGCCCCCCATATACACATGAATGCCCAACACCTCCCCATATACAGTGTACAGCACCCGGCCACCCCTGTATACAGTGTACTTTGTACAGTGCACATAGATGGGGATGTACTAGACCCAAGGGGAATATACAGGTCATGAGTCCCACCAGTATAAGCCCCATACAGTATAATTTCTCCTTGTGGCTGCCCCAATACAGTATAATGTCGCCTTGTGGCCCCCATACCGTATAACGTCTCCTTGTGGCTGCCCCCATACAGTATAATGTCTCCTTGTGGCTGCCCCCATACAGTTTAATGTCTCCTTGTGGCTGCCCCCATACAGTATAATGTCTCCTTGTGTTTTTTCTTTTAAATAGGTATTTATCGCAATATATATCTTTATTGCGATAAATTTCTTAATATCGTTATCATCTGAATATTTCTGATATTGCCCAACCCTAGTTGGGGTAAAAGATGCCTAGAAGGTTGGAGGAGTGTTTAAACTAGAGACTGAGGGAGGGTAATTATGTTATAGGAGGGGAAGATAGCGCAGATAGAGACCGGGGGCAAGGTAATGGGACTGGGGGAGGAATGGAAGGAGGGACTAGAACAGTTCAGAAGGAAAGGTGTAGGGTACAAAATATACATAAACCTCTTAAATGTATGTATACTAATGCCAGAAGCCTGACTTATAAAACTGGGGAACTGGAATTAGTGATGTGTGAGGAGGACTATGACATAGGGGGAATAACTGAGACATGGCTGAATGATAGCTATGACTGGGCATTTAATGTACAGGGTTACAGTTGGTTTAGAAAGGATTGTCAAAACCGGAGAGGGGAGGGGTCTGCCTTTATGTAAAGTCCTGTCTAAAGCCCACACTCCGGGAAGATATAAGTGAGGGACATGAAAATGTGGAGTCACTGTGGGTCGAAATACATGGAGGCAAAAACAATAATAAAATACTAATAGGAGTTTATTATAAACCACCTAATATACCAGAGTCCACCAAAAAATCTACTTCTAAACGAGATAGACGAGGCGGCAAATCATAATGAGGTGGTTATTATGGGGGACTTCAACTACCCAGATATAGACTCGGAAACTGAAAGCTGTACATCTAATAAAGGAAACAGGTTCTTGGCAATAACCAAAGACAATTACTTTCCCCAACTGGTTCAGGACCCGACTATAGGGACAGCCATACTGGACTTAGTATTAACTAATAGACCTGACAGAACAACAGATGTGCAGGTTGGGGGACACCTGGGAAATAGTGACCATCTATAATAATAAAATCCCTGTGTGAGTGCGCTGTGTCCGTGTGTGTGTCACCAATTTTGCACTGGGCATGCGCGACATGGCGTCCAATCAGGACACAGCGCTCCACACAAGTTTCCCTGCAGCCTGACTGCCCATAGATACCTCCGAGGCCACAGCTCCCCCTCCGACGTTTGCTCCTGCCACAGTTCCCCCGCCACTGTCCGCTTCTCTCTCGGCTCAGGAGATGCAGAGCGCGCAGCAGCCCCCCCCCCCCTTTCCGGATGGCAGAGCTGCAGCGGGCAGAGTGTTAGCTGAGTGTATGTCCAGCTAACACTCTGCTTAAAACGGCCGACATCGGTGCTGGCACCAATGTCGTCCGTTTAACCCCTTTCATGCCGCGGTCCTTAGGGACCGCTGTCTGGAAGGGGATAACCATTGGGCTGCTGCTCTGCCCTGGCAGCGGCCCGTTGCTTGAAGGGCCAATTCCTCCCGCACACAACACCCTCACCCGCTTTCAAGTTGCAGAGCGCGCAGAACCCCCCTCCCCCTCTTTCAGGATGGCAGAGCGGCAGCAGGCAGAGTGTTAGCTGTAATGTCCTGCTAACACTCTGCTTGAAACGGCCGACATCGGTGCTGGCCGTTTATCACCTTCACACCTTCCATGCCGTGGTCCTTAGGGACCGCTGTATGGAGGGGCTAAGCATCAGGCTGCTGCTCTGCAGTGGCAGTGGCCCAATGCTTGAAGGGTAAACTGAGGGCGGGAGCTCCCTCCCCCATCGGGCAGCTGCGCTTGCTATAGTATATCTAAGCCTAATCAGGTTAGTGCGAATTCAATACACTGCAGTACACTATATAGTGTACTGCAGTGTATTGTAAGCCATCAGACCCACTGAATCTTCAAGAACCAAGTGGGTCTGTGTCCCAAAAATGTAAAAAAACAAAATAAAACTTCCTATATCCACACATAATTGGTTAAAAATAAAAAACACTAAATATGTTTGGTATTGCCGTGTCCGTAACGACCTGATCTATAAAAGGATCATGTTACTTTTACCGCATGGTGAACACCATAAAAAAAAAAAAAAACACTATGATGGAATTGCAATTATCCCCACCGCACTTCCCCCAAAAAACTGGTATAAAAAGTTATCAAAAGTCATATGTATCCAAAACTAGCACCAATTAAACTATGACATCATCCCACAAAAAGACATGGTAATGGATCATGTGACGGACCATGTGATGAGCGCAGTGACGTCACCACAGGTCCTTTTCCTCCTGGGCATCAAAGAAGACGACAGAAGAGAAGCCGGGCTGCGTGAACAAGTGGATGAGGTGAGTTAAATTATTTTTATTTTATTTTTTTAACCCCCTCCATCCCTATTTTACTAAGCATTCTTAATTAAGAATGCTATTATTGTCCCTTATAACCATGTTATAAGGGAAAATAATAATTATTGGGTCCCTATCCCGATCGTCTCCTAGCAACCATGCGCGAAAATCGCACCGCATCTGCACTTGCTTGCGGATGCTTGCGATTTTCACGCAGCCCCATTCACTTCTATGGGGCCTGCGTTGCGTGAAAAACACACAAAATAGAGCATGCTGCGATTTTCACGCAACGCACAAGTGATGCGTGAAAATCACCACTCATGTGCAGAGCCCCATAGAAATAAATGGGTCCGGATTCAGTGTGGGTGCAATGCGTTCATCTCATGCATTGCACCCGCGCGGAAATCTCGCCCGTGTGAAAGAGGCCTTATTTCTGATATTTAAGGACTCTATACTGACAGGGAGTGTTCCACAGGATTGGCGCATAGCAAATGTGGTGCCAATATTCAAAAAGGGTCCAAAAACAGAGCCTGGAAACTATAGGCCGGTAAGTTTAACATCTGTCGTGGGTAAACTGTTTGAAGGTTTTCTAAGTGATGCTATCTTGGAGTATCTCAATGAAAATAAGCAAATAATGCCATATCAGCATGGCTTCATGAGGGATCGGTCATATCACACTAATTTAATCAGTTTCTACGAGGAGGTAAGTTCTAGACTTGACAGCGGCGAATCAATGGATGTCGTATATCTGGACTTTTCCAAAGCATTTGACACTGTACCACTTGAAAGGTTAGTATATAAAATGAGAATGCTCGGTCTGTATGTGGGTAAGTAACTGTCTCAGTAATAGAAAACAGAGGGTGGTTATTAATAGTACACACTCAGATTGGGTCACTGTCACTAGTGGGGTACCTCAGGGGTCAGTATTGGGCCCTATTCTCTTCAATATATTTATTAATGATCTTGTAATAGGCTTGCACAGTAAAATATGAATTTTTGCAGATGACACTAAACTGTGTAAAGTAACTGACACAGAAGAGGACAGTATACTGCTACAGAGGCCTGCTCCCCCTCACTCACTGAAGCCATATGGCACCAGGAGAGAGATAGTGTGTGGACTCTCATTGCAGTCCCTGGTGGCCGTGTGGCGCCGGGAGTGGTGTGGAGTGGGCCCGGCATGCATGCTGGTAACTGCTTTCCGTGGATATAATGGAGGCCATTTTGGCACCAAAAATGACAGAAATTCAGGCGGATCCAGCATGCATGTGGAACCTGCACTTTCTGAATTATATGGTAGCCGTCATGGCACATAACAGGTAAAATTTAGTGTTAGGAAACCGTCTAACTAGAGATCGCCTTGATGTGTGGCAGACAGGCTCAAATAATTTTGTACAAAACGATTTGCCAAGCATCTCTAACTTATTAGTATAGCATTTGCAATTATGATGCAATTTTGTACTTTATTTGGTTTGCAGTGAGCTGTTGCATTGCATGTTTTAACAGTCTTGTTCTCAGCCATAGCAACGTGCCCCTGCGCTTTGGGATGTGCTGACTGACCCCCTTTTTCTTTACTGCTACAGAGGGATCTGGATAGATTGGAGGCTTTGGCAGAGAAGTGGCAGATGAGGTTTAACACTGACAAAAAGCAAGGTTATGCACATGGGAAGGAATAATGCAAGTCACCCGTACATACTAAATGGCAAAACACTGGGTAACACTGACATGGAAAAGGACCTAGGAATTTTAGTGAACAGCAAACTAAGCTGTAGAAACCAGTGCCAGGCAGCTGCTGCCACGGCCAATAAGATAAAGGGTTGCATTAAAAGAGGCATAGATGCCCATGATGAGAACATAGTCCACTTTACAAATCACTAGTCAGACCACACATGGAGGACTGTGTACAGTTCTAGGCTCCTGTGAACAAGGCAGACATAGCAGAGCTGGAGAGGGTTCAGAGGAGGGAAACTAAAGTAATAACTGGAATGGGGGGACTACAGTACCCTGAAAGATCAATATTAGGGTTATTCACTTTAGAAAAAAGACGACTGAGGGGATATCTAATTACTATGTATAAATATATCAGGGGTCACTATAGGGATCTCTCCCATCATCTATTTATCCCCAGGACTGTGACTGTGACAAGGGGACATCCTCTGCGTCTGGAGGAAAGAAATAGAAAAGGATTCTTTACGGTAAGAGCAGTGAGACTATGTAGCTCTATGCCTAAGGAGGTGGTGATGGTGAGTTCACTAAAAGAGTTTAAGAGGGGCCTGTATTAATTTCTGGAGTGTAATAATATTATAGGTTATAGCTACTAGAGAGGGGTCATTGATCCAGGGAGTTATTCTGATTGGAGTCAGCAAGGAATTCTTTTCCCCTTAAATGGGGAAAATTGGCATCTACCTCACAGTTTTTATTTATTTTTTTGCCTTCCTCTGGATCAATTTGGAAGATATCAGGCCGAAATGGATGGACGGATGTCTTTTTTCAGCCTTATAAACTATGTTACTATACGCTTCTGTGGTGCATGTCGTCATAGAATTCCATTATGGTCCATGGTAGCGGAATCCATAATGGGATTCTTCGATAACCTGAACGCCGAACTTGAAAGTCCTTTCAACACTAATTATATCTATTAGAACAATTTTTTATTATGTTTACGTTACTATATCATAGAATAATATGATATTATGTTTGAATGGTTGCTGTGCTCACTACAACATCACCTGGTTTAAAACAATGCAAAGCCAAGGAGAGAACACGGCTCTGACAGCGTTACTGATGATTCCGGTAACACCAATGTCAACCAGTCCAAAAATAATACTCTGAAAGATGTGTACAAAGACAAAGAAACTTGGCACCTGTCAGCTACAAAAGTATATTTAGGGAGTAAAAGGAGAAATAAGAACTGCCAACACGTTTGTGCCGTCCAACATTAGACAGAGAAGGACTTGCTGACTAAAGTGATATAGAACATAGTAAAACTAGGCAAACACTTGAGGGGATTTCCTATGGCTTGCCCTTCATCTGATCTAAATAGTTTGAAAAAATTGTCACATATTGGCCTCACTAATAAAAAATCATGATCATCAAAGCACTAATGCAAGCTCATGCACTTAGGCATCAGGCAAAGTCCCTCAGATATGAATGGGATTCTTCAGAATTGATTAAAAAAAAAGAATGAAACATGCCGATTTTGTGCTTTAAATACTTCCTTGTATTGGGCCTCCCAGTTTCAATATCTAGCTTTCTCCTCTCTCACAACAGTATTCTGGGTACTCATACTCAGAGGGCTGTCAATCACTGCGTGACAGCAAGGAAAGATGAATTTTTTGACTTGTTGTGAAGACTAGCATTAGCGGGTATTTAAGGTAATTGTGTCAGAAAGATAACCGTTGTCCATGTGCTTTATTATACAGTCCTGATCAAAAGTTTAAGACCACTTGAAAAATGGCAAAAAAAATCCTATTTAGCATGGCTGGATCTTAACAAGGTTCCAAGTAGAGCTTCAACATGCAACAAGTAGAAATGGGAGTCAGACAATTTTTTTTTTTAGCTTTCAATTTAATGAAAACAACGAATAAACTGAAACAGGCTGTTTTTCAGCTGATCAAAAGTTTAGGACCACACCTCCCAAAAAAAACTAACCCCCCCTCCCCCCAAAACAGAAATCCAACTTCCAAACATGAACTCAGTAATGAGTAACTCCGCCGTTATTGTTTATCACTTCCAAAATTCGTTTCGGCATGCTTGATGCAAGCGTGTCCATGAGGTGAAGTGGGAACATTTCTCCAAGTGGTGAAGACGGCCGCACGAAGGCCATCTACTGTCTGGAACTGTTGTCCATTTTTGTAAACTTCCCTTGCCATCCATCCCCAAAGTTCTCAACTGGATTTAGATCAGGGGAACACGCAGGATGGGCCAAAAGAGTGATGTTATTCTCCTGGAAGAAGTCCCTTGTCCTGCGGGCATTGTGTACTGTAGTGTTGTCCTGTTGAAAAACCCAGTCATTACCACACAGACAAGGGCCCTCAGTAATGAGGAATTCTCTCTGCAACATCTGGACATAGCCAGCGGCCGTTTGACGCCCCTGCACTTCCTGAAAGGGTTTCTACCACTTGGATTTCACATAATTAGGTGTCAGACACTAGCGCTCCGCTAGTGTCTGCTCTGCCAAACTATCCTGCTATAATAGCTTTTGGGGCAGCCGTTTACCTAAAAAAAGAACTTTTATTAATATGCTAATGACCCTCTAGGTGCTATGGGGGCGTCATTAGCACCTAGAGGATCGGTCTTCCTTCTCAAGATGTCTGAGCAGGGAAGCGGTCGGACATTCACTGCGCATGCGCCGAATACAGCCGCGCACGGCGCATGCGCGTGAAGTCGTCCGTTTGATGCATTCCGAAGCAGATGGGCGGGCTGGAGGGAGGCGCTGAGCGGCGGCATCTTGAGAAGGTAGACCGATCCTCTAGGTGCTAATGACGCCCCCATAGCACCTAGAGGGTCATTAGCATATTAATAAAAGTTCTTTTTTTTAGGTAAACGGCTGCCCCAAAAGCTATTATAGCAGGATAGTTTGGCAGAGCAGACACTAGCGGAGCGCTAGTGTCTGACACCTAATTATATGAAATCCAAGTGGTAGAAACCCTTGAAGCTCCATTGTTCCACTGAAGGAAAAAGCACCCCAGACCATTATGGCACCCCCTCCACTGTGGCGCGTAGAAAACATCTCAGGTGGGATCTGCTTGTCATGCCAGTAACGTTGGAAACTATCAGTACCATCAAGGTTAAATTTTTTCTCATCAGAGAATAAAACTTTCTTCCACCTTTGAATGTCCCATGTTTGGTGCTCTCTTGCAAAGTCCAAACGAGCAGTTCTGTGGCGTTCAAGAAGACAAGGTCTTTGAAGACGTTTTTTGCTTTTGAAGCCCTTCAGTCTCAGATGCCGTCTGATGGTTATGGGGCTGCAGTCAGCACCAGTAAGGGCCTTAATTTGGGTCGAGGATCGTTCAGTGTCCACTTGACTTTTTTGTTCCATAACCCTCAGGATCATTTAAGAAATTCCAAATGACTGTCTTACTGTGTCCCTCCTCAGCAGCGATGGCGCGCTGTGAGAGACCCTGCTTATGCAGTTCAACAACCCGACCACTTTCAAAAAGGGAGAGTTTTTTTTACTTTGCCATCACAACGTGTGACTACCTGACAGAAAATGACAATGAATCCACATCTTTGCACAGATTTGGCCTTTTAAAGGCATGTGGTCCTAAACTTTTATCAGCTGAAAAACAGCCTGTTTCAGTTTAATCGTTATTTTCAATTAATTGAATGCTCAAAAACTGTTTTGTCTCACTCTCATTTCTTCTTGTTGCATGTTGAAGCTCTACTTGGAACCTTGTTAAATATGTAAAATATGATTTTTTGCCATTTTTCAAGTGGTCTTAAACTTTTGATCAGGACTGTATTATGCCAATGTCAAAAGGGGCGGTGGGCAGTGGTGGATTGGCCATATACCCTACAGGGAAATTCCTAGGTGAGCAAATGCCCCAAGACCTCCAGCCAGGTACATAAAGATCTGATGCTCTAAGCATTAATTAATGTAGGAGATCCAGGCACTTATGCACCTGGCCAGAACCCTAGGTGATCTCCTGAGTTCAACTGTATTGCCTTTTTCAGGATTATGATACAGTTTCATACTGCAAGTCTGTTCTGCACTGTTGTGGCATCTTGTTGAGTACTACAGTATTGCTGGACCAACCTACTTCTGTTGACCCTGCCTTCTTTCAGTTTGGACCCACCACCCGCCACTTTAAGTTTCCAGCTGGCCCCTGGTGGTGGGTACCTTCTGTAAGTCCAGAGATTCCCACTGATCACTAGAAAAGAGGTCTACAGGCCACCCCCAGGGGTTCCTCCTCACTGCACCACTCCACTGAAGAAGAATTTGGGGTGGCAGTCGAGCAAGCACCTTTCTGCTCTGTTCAATGTCTATAGGGCTGATGGAAAGAGCTGCGCACAAAGCATGATAAACTTCATATGACACAGCACGATGTATGCTAGACTACCGCTCTACAGAAACTCTACTGCAGTCAGGAGAAACAGGGAGGGTCAGAATCTTTTAGTAACCGTTCCAGCAATCAGACTTGCACCTAATCAATATCCGTTGTTGGAGTGGCCCTTTCTGTAACGTTGGTAAGACAATACTAGTTCTGGAGCCTGCTAACAATTTTACTATTGAATCTTACAGGGTAAGCCATCCCTGTTGTAACTTTAGTTAAGTTTATTAAGTTAAAATAATGAAGATTAACATATGTCGATATCAACCATAGCAACAAATTTTCCAATAATTGTTTTTTAACGATCATTTAGAAAATGAAGGCAGTGACCAGCCTGAATGCTATTGGTACAACAGCTTTACAAAATATGTCCCATTGCGATTTTATATACAGTATAAAGTAGTGTGAAAAGAATATGTAGACAGACGCTATAGTCTTTCTGTAAGTACTTAATTGTGTTATGGGTATTTCACTGTAATACTAGGTAATAACTAGTTGACACATTTCTATCCACTCGCTGGGAAGAAAAAGCAAACTGAGAAGTAGTAATACCTTTGTTATTATTCAGAAAACGCCAGAAAATGATATTTATCTGCAGGGATAGGGGAATTCATGGTACATTAATAAGCAAAGGGATTAGGGGAGTTACATTGTGTAAACGACCTCCACTTTTTTGTAATGTCTACAAGGCTAATCAGCCACGTTGCAGCTATCTGATGTGTTACTCTTTTACGCTTCATCATGCATGCAAGGATTATTAATGGAGAAAATATGACTATGATTACTGTTACATGTAAGGACATTGTGCTAGAGGACCTGCCAGCATGATCAACTCTGTAAAACAATGAATACTGCTTGGTAGGGTTGACCCTGCTGATTAAAGTGATACCTGGATGTAGGGGTGGACGGTATAGGCGATATAGGCGATATGCGATATGAATTTGGGCCACGATATGGATTTTCGCCATATCGCCTATATCGCCGGACCGCGATATGATCATTTTCTCCTGAGCCGGCACAGCGGAGGGAGGAGGAGGAGGAGGGAGTCCCTCCCTCCCCACTGTGCGCGGCTGCCGCTGAAAACCAATGAGGACAGAGTAGGAGGAGGAGGGGAGGGACTGTGGCCACTGCACTACCAATGAATGTGCCGGCCATATCCCACAGGGTCCCCCTCCTCCCCCCATCATTGGTGGCAGTTTGCCGTTCCGATCGGAGCCCCAGCAGTGTAATGCTGGGGCTCCGATCGGTTACCATGGCAGCCAGGAGTCACGCTGCTGAAGTCCTGGCTGCCATGGTATGTTAGTGAGCAGAGAGCAGCGCATTATACTCACGTGCGCTGTGGCCGCCGGTCGCTGCTTCTTCTGTCTGTGCGGCATATTGCTAATGCTTACAGCATTAGCAATGCGCCGCACAGACCTATGAGAAGGAGCGACCGGCGGCCACAGCGCACGTGAGTATAATGCGCTGCTCTCTGCTCACTAACATACCATGGCAGCCAGGACTTCAGCAGCGTGACTCCTGGCTGCCATGGTAACCGATCGGAGCCCCAGCATTACACTGCTGGGGCTCCGATCGGAACGGCAAACTGCCACCAATGATGGGGGGGAGGAGGGGGAGCCTGTGGCCACTGCCACCAATGATTAATGCGTTGCGTTACCAGAGGGGACATATCAGAGGCAGGGGGAGAAGATCAGAGGCTGGGGAAGGGGGACATATCAGAGGCAGTGGGGAGAAGATCAGAGGCTGGGAAGGGGGACATATCAGAGGCTGGGGAAGGGGGACATATCAGAGGCTGGGGACGAAGATCAGCGGCTGGGGGGAGAAGATCAGAGGCTGGGGAAGGGGGGCAGATCAGAGGCTGGGGAAGGGGGGCAGATCAGAGGCTGGGAGAAGATCAGAGGCTGGGGAGAAGATCAGAGGCTGGGGGGGGGCAGATCAGAGGCTGGGGGGGGCAGATCAGAGGCTGGGGGGGCAGATCAGAGGCTGGGGGGGCAGATCAGAGGCTGGGGGGGCAGATAAGAGGCTGGGGGGGCAGATAAGAGGCTGGGGGGGGGCAGATAAGAGGCTGGGGGAGCACATGAGAGGCTGGCGCCATGTCAGCTCCCTGCTGTTGTGTGTACTATGCACAGGGCAGCAGGGAGAGTGTAAAGTCCTATTCACCCTAATAGAGCTCTATTAGGGTGAATATGACAAGGGTTCTAGCCCTTAATGAGGCCAATAGTTAATAAATAAAAAGTTTAAAAAATATATATAATTTAAACACCCCCCCCCCCAATATAGAAAACAATATATCGCAATATATATCGCATATCGCACATGCTTAAAATTATATCGCAATATAGATTTTAGGCCATATCGCCCACCCCTACCTGGATGGCACAAATATATTGTGCCGTTCCAGTGAAAGACATCAGCATCCCCTCCCCTGGCCCAGTAGTACCATGCAAGTGCCACAACTTTGGCGCCTATGCTATATGTTTGCTTCAGCTGAACATGCTCTGAAATACAGGCCCAGGCAAGAGGACGCTGATGCCTGGCTCTGTCAGTTAATGGGAAGGGCGTGGAAAATGGAGGAGTTGAAGTGCACAGGGGGGCCGGGCCCACCCCTCAGTGCACTAAAGCCCTAATTTATATATAAAACTTTATTTTCAATGGAATGGCAAAATGGATTTTTGCCCTACAGGAATCATTTTAATCACCAGACTCAACCCTACCAAGCAGTATGCCTGAGTTAATTGGGTTGATCCTGCTGGCAGGTCCTCTTTAACAAAAGAAAGTACCGCCTGCAACTAAAGAAGGATTCCCATCTTAGGCATTTATTTTATTAATTTATATAGCGCCAACATATTCTGTAGCACTGTACGTTCTCATCACTCACAATTTAAAGGTGTCTTCAAGGATTAAAATTTTCATGACCAATCTTTAAAAAGTCATCAATATATGATTGGTGGAGGTCTGACTCCCAACACCCTGTTGATCAGCTGTTTGATAAAGCACTGCGGGTGCCAGATACCCATGGATCAGATACTGCTGATCTATTCTATGTGTTTGGGATGTGCAAGAAACCAGAGTAACTGGAAAAAAAAACTGCTCAATAGGGGTGAACAAACAAACTCCATGCAGATATTGTCTGCAGTCAGACTCGAAATTAGGAACCCAGAACTGCCAGGTAAAACATTAGCTACTGAGCCACAATGCTGCAACATTCCATAAATGCCTGACAGATGTGGGCCCCTCTGGGACTCTCACCTAGTAAGGAAACAGGTCCAGTGACCCCCACTGGCCGAATAACCTTGCAGAGGCTTTTGCATACTTCTGTTTCCATTGAGGCCTAGCCAAGCAAGTAGTGCTCCACTGAAATGCATGAGGAATGTCGCTGCTAGTCATTGAAACCCTGTACTCCAGATGGAAGAGAGACCCTGAGGTGGGACCTGCATTTATCAGGCAGGTATGTCATATCCTGTGGATGGGAATACCCAAATAACATTAATTATCCAATCATATTAATTAGAGATGAGCGAGGTGTTGCTAAATTTGATTCGGCAGCTTTACCAAAGTTCCCCAAGAAATTTGATTTTGTTACGAATTAATCAGGTATACCCAGGCCTTGGGGTATGGCCACATGGAGCAGTTGTGCTGTAGGCAGGTTGCAGCCATACTGCAGTCAAGAACCGTGTGGCCAATTAGCCCGCAGCTGCCTTTCATTTAATATAGTTATTTTATATAGTCAGTCTTATTTGTTAATGGCCGTGCAAGACTTTTGCGTTGAACATGATGTCTGAGCTGCAGGCAGCATGTTATAGAGCAGGAAGAGCTGAGCAGATTAACGTATAGTTTTACAAACTTATAATTCATTAATTTAAACTCCTGATCATTCTGGGCTTTGAAGTCCAGGAGGTGGTCCTATCAGTGATTGACAGCTATTTCTGTATACACAGTGATAGAGGAAGGCTGTCACTCAATGAATAGGACCACCTCCTTGACCGCACTTCTTCTGCCATCTGCTTTTCCTCCTTTTCCACATCATCTAATATCAATGAGAAAATGTCATCAGGAACATCCAGCTCCTCCTCTCTCTGCATCTTGCTGACTTTTCTAGGAAGTAAAGCCAGCACAAGATGAGGATGGTCTGATGAATAGAATTCAATACCTGGCCCCCTTAAAGGGTGCAGACTGGATGGTATTGGTTGGCACGCTGGTACTGGATTAATAAAGGCTTCCATCCTATTGGTATTGAATTCTTCTATTCTTCGTTTTCAGCAACACTGTCCCTAGCGCATGAGCACTTGCCACGTCTCTCCCTTTGCTCAGCTCACAGTGAAATGGCGGAGACTGCGCGGGATGAGGGTTTTATAGGGCTGTGCCATCATAGGAGATGGCTACCTGCGGATTGGCTGGCCATTTTAGGAAAACCTGATTTGTTAGTGTGAGGAAATTCGTATTAGTTCTGAATCGTTTTCATAAACTTTTGAACGACTTCCGCTTCGAATTCTTCGCTCAGCACTAATATTAATGTTAAAATAGGCATCTTTATAATGATTATTTTTATAAATTTTTACTAACTTTTCATAGTTTTTTAAAAATTCTCTGTAGAATAGAAAAAAGATGAAGTTGCAAGCCTGGAACCCATCAACAAGATGCTATTTACAGATAATATACTAATGGGAATTTATTTCCACCTTTATTAACTTTGAGTGTATGGTGTCCGGTCTGTAAAGTTAATTTGCTCAGTTGTACGTTCCAGCCATCCTATCTAGAGAGAGACTTTTTATGGCTTTTATATCTCATGAATCTCATCCTACCCATCTTTAGTTCAAAACCTTTGGCGGTTTCATCAAAAATAATAAACTTATGAAATAATTAGATTTTATTCTTACCTGTAACAATGCAATAATTTGGGGGTTCGAGTACAGCTCCATAAAATTGGATGATGTTTCTGTGACTGAGCATACTAAGTATTTCTGCCTGAAAATCAATAAAAAACAAAAATTATTATTTGAGACACAACTTATGACATTTAAGGCTGCTCCTGCAAGTAGTAGCTTGTGCTATGTGGCCTGAAATAATTAAATAACTTATTGCAGTTTTCACCAGTATGACCAAATCGGCTAAGCAAATTAAAGCAATGCCATTGAGTAGTAGACGGAGCTGGGACTGCAGGACTGCCCCCACTGAAGTGAATAGGAGCAGCGCTGCATTTACCAGCATCGTCCACTATGTAGTGGATGGTTCTGTGTAGCGCCAGTCCCAATTTCTAGTGCTAGAGCTACAACTAAACAGGCTATCAGCAGGGGTGCGAGTTTTGGGACCTCCGCCGATCTGAGATTGCCTATCCTGAGATTGCTACTTTAACACTAGCGTTTAAGTTTTCCGGTATTGACTTCCACCATAGTGGCTCAATACCGGAAAAAAAACGCTTCAGTTTTGTCCCCATTCATTGTCTGGAGAAAAGGTCTTTCTACTCCATATGCAAATAAGCAGTTGAGCGCTGCTGCTCCTCCTGCTTCCTCTGCCAGCCCCTCCCTCTCCTTTATTGACAGAGCCAGGCAAGATGACTATGCAGAAACCTGACCTGGTCAATAAGAAGAGGGAGGGGTTGTCAGGAAGTGGGAGGAGGAAATGTGCACCAAGTGACTTGGGTATGCCCACGGTGCACTTAACTGCTAATTTTCATATGGATTTAAAAAAAACAAAATTCCTCAGAATGAAGCAACCGATCACTGAGTGAAAGTTATCGCTAGGTTCAGCTGAGCTAGCTCTACAAGGAATTGTACCTGGTTTAACAGTGAATTTTCTGGTGGCAGATTGCCTTTACGTAAAACTAGAGCTTTTTGTCTGTTTTTGCCCTTTATGGGGAAAAATGGAGCAATGACAGTTATACCAGATCAGTTTCCAAACTCATCCAGAAGAACACCCTATTGTCTTATAGTGGTGGCTGTCAAGCTTCTATCGGGATTCAAGTATTTCTGGAGGCAAGAAAGGCCTTATTTTTTTAAGTCAAACCTAAACATTTCATAGAATCCCTGCCAATAAAGCAATACATATAAATTATATGTGACGGCAATCTTCTGACATTCTGATTTATAAACTAATTTATACTAAACAGGAAAAATAAATCACTGAATCCCACATCTAGAGAAATTTCCTCCTGGTTTAGTTGATGGTAGATGTGACAGGTCCCGCACAGCACATGGAGTGGATAGCACATTACAGTTTACACTACAGACTAAACAATGTCTTTGCTTTAAGTATTTTCTTACATAAACTGTTAAGAGTTCACACTCTCATGTTTAGTACATGTCTCATCAACAGTCTCATATATGATGTATGGTTTTCAAGTCTACCATGTGCAAAGCAACACCTAAGATCAAACAGAAGATGCACCAATACTCTACAAGGAAATGAGATCACTGTTTAGCATTATCCAAATAAATGGTAAAACTGACCATACTAGGTGTTAGGCTAGGGCTACACGACGACACATAGGGCACAACTACACTGCAACATCAATTTTTATAATGATAGTCTATGGTGTCACACTGCGACGTGCAACATACTGCAACTGCGACATGATGATCGCAGAAAAATCCATCTTTGATAGATTTTTTGCTACTGTCATGTCGCAGTCACAGCATGTCGCAGTGCGACACCATAGACTATCAATATAAAAATTGTCGCGTGACATTGGTGCGACAAAATGTTGCGTGGCACATGTCGTCGCGTAGCCCTAGCCTTAGGATTTGGTCCAACGTGATAACTGAGGCACAAAAAAGTATTGGGAAATATCTAGAACATGGACAATATTTCTATATCTATATGGGTTTTCCAGGAGTAAAATAGAGATTATCTATCCTTAGCATAGGTGAAATGATCGTGAGGGACCGACTCCCGGCATCACCACCAATCAGCTGTTTGAAGAGGCAGCAGCACTACCTCTTCCTAGGACGTTGACATGAATGGGCCAGCTACTATAAAATGAAAAGCCCTGTGCTTGGTAAGTTGCGTGGAGGCTGCAGCACTCATTGGAACACCATGGCCACTTCAAACAGCTGATCGGTGGCGGGAGTCAGACCCTCCTCAATCAGGTATTGATGACCAATCCTGAGGAAAGATATTGTGCTCCCAGAAAACCCCTTTAAATAACTTCCAAAGGAAAGGAAACTGAGACATTTCTTTAAAAAAAAAGACAACTCACGACATACATGGCCACAACATGTTCACAAGCTGATGCGTCTGCCGGATTTAGGCAAGCACTCCACACCTATGCAAATACCATACCATGTACATACCACACTGTGAGAAGAAAGCCTTCGGCCCGTATACTTAGAGCCAAGTTTTGGGTGGAATCCTGTCCTAAGAGATGACCAAAGCCCATGGTAAAATCTTTTCTCACCCTATATGATGCAATGCAACTCAATCTTGTACCAATAAAGCTGGAGTAACATGAGTGATGATGAAAAAAGAAAGAATAAAAGAGCAGTACATGTAGTTCCACTTTGGATGTGACTCCATG
Source organism: Bufo gargarizans (assembly GCF_014858855.1). Lineage (NCBI taxonomy): Eukaryota > Metazoa > Chordata > Amphibia > Anura > Bufonidae > Bufo > Bufo gargarizans. The sequence continues at coordinate 35,392,394 of NC_058087.1, forward strand.
GCTGAAGTGATGTATGACCTCACCTCCTCGCCAGGCTCCTGAACTTTTGGCCACATGTTCCTTACATGTGTCACAACTTCCAGTTCTAGTAACAAAGGTTGGTCTATACCAGTGATGGCTAACCTTGGCACTCCAGCTGTGGTAAAACTACAACTCCCAAGATGCCCCCCTTGCTTGGCTGCTCTCAGAACTGTATAGAAATAAATGGAGCATGCTGGGAGTCGTAGTTTCACCACAGCTGGAGTGCCAAGGTTAGCCATCATTGGTCTATACCAACAGCTTCTGCATTATGGATGACTAAAAAACCCATCATCAAAAAGGTGGGTACCAGAAGCTCCGAGGCTGGGAACATAGCTCTTCCTAAAACAAACAATGACTTATTCTCAGGGGTAAAAACAGACCATTTTGCTGGTCTGGAAAAACTTTCCCAAAGAAACTTGCGAATTATACAGAGAATCCTCCTGTTGTTTCGTGGGCTCTGAAGCTTTTACGGAGATGTGACCAAAAATTGGAGCCCAGGGAATAATCTAACAAGCCAGTGCTATGTTACATGTACATTAGCAACTTTGTGTGTGCATTTTCCACACGGATCTGAATCAAACCCCAGGTGTCAGATGCTTCATACAAGCTTTTAGACATACTTCTAAAGTGCAGCGGATCCTGGGGTGGTAGTGCTGTTCTGTGACCTCTCTCACTATAGTTTATGTAGTTAGAAAAACCATTTCCTTTGATTGCGAATCGTTCAAAACAGCAAAGTAACTTTTCTGATTTATGTCAGATCTTTTACTTTGTCTTTGATGTCACTGAAGAGGGAAAAATGAGCTCTGGAAAGCCTCGGTTCACACAACTACTTTAACATTTGTTTTCAGGATCTCACTTATGTTCTTCAAAGGCAGATATTGTCTCTTTTTTATGATTTTTTTCCTGCTCTTAGTACGTGAGGAACTTACACAATAAACCAGTTGATAATTATTTTTCTTATTGCCCCCAAAAAAGTAGAACACAAAAGGCACAAAACTGTCATGGGGGTTTAAAGTCGCAAACATGAAACAATATCGTTAAAACCGTCAGTTTATTAAACCTCAGGTCTGAGTACATTTTCTGAAGTGGCATTGGCTGTCTATCGGCATAGAAACTGCCGGAGACATCTGATCATTAAATAATACATATTATGAAAGGAACAAAGGGCTATGCATTAGTGGAAATTAACTGAGAGTCAATGATCGTATTAAGACTCTGTGAATAATAAGGTGCAATAAGAGCCTGATTGTTAAAAAAAATAGGTACAGGTGACACTGGAGGACAGGAGCCATCTAGAAACTGCTTTTAAGTTATTTTCATTGATTTTCCACATTGATCATGCTGTAAAAATCAATGAAAAAGCTGCCACAAAGCATGCCAGAAATTGATGGAACTTTTCCTTATATGAGGGCTAAGTGAAATAAGAGCAAAATCAAGTCTATTGTTTATAGAGAATAAATATTGAATCTAATTATGAATATCCAGCGTAAAAAATGACTTATTGAAATAATACAAAACAGTCATGTTCACTGTTCCGAACCAGCTCCGCTCCAGCGCCTCAGTTCCTATCCTCTCCATGGCTGCAGCCACAACTTCATGTTTTTAGGTTGCAGCTGTGATGTGCCCTATACTGCATGTGACCACTGCAGCTAGTCACTGACCTCGGTAGTATACGGCACAAGACAGGGGCCAATGATTGGCTGCAATGGTCAGATGCGATATATCGGCACATCACAACTGCAGACATAAAAGTGAGCAGTTCTTTATAAGGGTCAACGACCATTTTCTGGGTCTCTTTTCTGCGTGGATCTGTACACTGGTTTGATTTTCCTAACATGATATTGGGGGTTGGTCACATAGGAAGAAGTAGTTAGAATGTTTTAATGCAACTCAATAGATTGATTTCATGTGCAAATTAAATATGTAACTTATGTAATATTGTTTTTATATATAGTGTAGTATATTAAATATTAAGTATTAAATATTTTGGTTGTAGAAAGTAAGAAGTGTGAACACTTTTTCCTCACTTAACCTCTTCAGGACACATGACGTACCGGTATGGCATGTTGTCCCGCTACTTAAGGACACATGACGTACCGGTACGTCATGTGTATTTCCGATCAACGCCGCCTGGTGGGCTGTGATCGGAACAAGGTGCCTGCTCAAGGTGCCTGTGTCGGCTATCTCTGCAAACCGCAGGTCAATTCAGACCTGCGGTTTGCGGCTTTCTATGTTGCGGCGGGCGGCGGTTCCATCAGGTCCCCATGGGGCTGTAAGGGGGACCCGATGGCATGGAAGGCAGCGCGCTGCCTTCCGGTGACGAGCCTGTAAGATCCAGCCCCCTGGATCTCACAGGCTGGAAGCTGTATGAGTAATACTCACTGTATTACTCATACAGCCAATGCATTCCAATACAGAAGTATTGGAATGTATTGTAAAGGATTCGACCCCCAAAAGTTGAAGTCCCAAAGTGGGACAAAAAAAAATTTGAAAATAAAAGTGGAAATAAATAAAGTTTCCCCCCCAAAAAATGTAAAGTTTCAAGTAAAAATAAACAAAAACGTCATTTTCCCCAAATAAAGTAAAAAAAAAATTGGTAAAAACTAGGGGGGGAAAAAGTAGATGTATTAGGTATCGCCGCGTCCGTATCGACCGACTCTATAAACATCACATGACCTAACCCCTCAGATGAACACCGTAAATAAAATAAAAATACTGTGCTAAATAAACCATTTTTTGTCACCTTACATCAACAGCAAGCGATCAAAAAGGCGTATGCCCACCAAAATAGTACCAATCTAACCGTCACCTCATCACGCAAAAAATGAGCCCCTACATGAGACAATCGCCCCCAAAAAAATAAAAAATATGGCTCAGAATATGGAGACACTAAAACATCATTTTTTTGTTTTAAAAAAACTGTGATTGTGTAAAACTTACATAAATAAAAAAAAAGTATACATATTAGGTATCGCCGCGTCCATATCGACCGGCTCTATAAAAATATCACATGACCCAACCCCTTAGATGAACACTGTCAAAAAAACAAAAAACTGTGCTAAATAAACCATTTTTTGTCACCTTACATCACAAAAAGTGCAATAGCAAGCGATTAAAAAGTTATATGCACCCCAAAAGAGTGTCAATCAAACCGTCATCTCATCCCGCAAAAAATTAGACCCTACCTAAGATAATCGCCCCAAAAACTGAAAAAACTATGGCTCTCAGAATATGGAGACACTAAAACATTATATTTTTTTTGTTTAAAAAATTATGTTATTGTGTAAAACTTACATAAATTTTAAAAAAGTATACATATTAGGTATCGCCGCGTACGTATAGACCGGCTCTATAAAAATATCATGACCTAACCCCTGACGTGAATACCATAAAAAAAAAATTAAAACTGTGTAAAAAAAAAGCCATTTCTTTCACCTTACATCTAAAAAAGTGTAATAGCAAGCGATTAAAAAGTCACATGCACCCCAAAAAAGTGCCAATCAAACCGTCATCTCATCCTGCAAAAATCATACCCTACCCAAGATAATCGTCCAAATAAATGAAAAAACTATGGCTCTCAGACTATGGAAACACAAAAACATTATTTTTTTGTTTAAAAAATGAAGTCAATGTGTAAAACTTACATAAATAAATAAAAGTATAAATATTAGGTATCGCCGCGTCCGTGACAACCTGGTCTATAAAAATACCACATGATCTAACCTGTCAGATGAATGTTGTAAATAACAAAAAATAAAAACGATGCCAAAACAGCTATTTCTTGTTACCTTGCCTCACAAAAAGTGTAATATAGAGCAACCAAAAATCATATGTACCCTAAAATAGTACCAACAAAATTGCCACCCTATTCCGTAGTTTCTAAAATGGGGTCACTTTTTTGGAGTTTCTACTCTAGTGGTGCATCAGGGGGGCTTTAAATGGGGCATGGTGTCAAAAAAACAATCCAGCAAAATCTGCCTTCCAAAAACCGTATGGCATTCCTTTCCTTCTGCGCCCTGCCGTGTGCCCATACAGCGGTTTACGACTACATATGGGGTGTTTCTGTAAACTACAGAATCAGAGCTATAAATATTGAGTTTTGTTTGGCTGTTAACTCATGCTTTGTAACTGGAAAAAAAGTATTAAAATTGAAAATCTGCCCAAAAAGTGAAATTTTTAAATTGTATCTCTATTTTCCATTAATTCTTGTGGAACACCTAAAGGGTTAACAAAGTTTGTAAAATCAGTTTTTAATAACTTGAGGGGTGTAGTTTCTAGAATGGGGTCACTTTTTGGGAGTTTCTACTCTAGGGGTGCATCAGGGGGGCTTCAAATGGGACATGGTGTCAAAAAAACAGTCCAGCAAAATCTGCCTTCCAAAAACCGTATGGCATTCCTTTCCTTCTGTGCCCTGCCGTGTGCCCATACAGCGGTTTACGACCACATATGGGGTGTTTCTGTAAACTACAGAATCAGAGCCATAAATATTGAGTTTTGTTTGGCTGTTAACTCTTGCTTTGTAACTGGAAAAAAAAAAAAAAAATGGAAAATCTGCCAAAAAAGTGAAATTTTGAAATTGTATCTCTATTTTCCATTAATTCTTGTGGAACACCTAAAGGGTTAACAAAGTTTGTAAAATCAGTTTTGAATACCTTGAGGGGTGTAGTTTCTAGAATGTGGTCACTTTTGGGTGGTTTCTATTATGTAAGCCTCACAAAGTGACTTCAGACCTGAACTGGTCCTTGAAAAGTGTTTTTTTTTAAATTTCAGAAAAATGTCAAGATTTGCTTCTAAACTTCTAAGGCCTCTTTCACACTTGTGTTGTCCGGATCCGGCGTGTACTCCACTTGCCGGAATTACACGCCGGATCCGGAAAAAACGCAAGTGAACTGAAAGCATTTGAAGACGGATCCGTCTTCAAAATGCGTTCAGTGTTACTATGGCACCCAGGACGCTATTAAAGTCCTGGTTGCCATAGTAGTAGTGGGGAGCAGGGGAGCAGCATACTTACAGTCCGTGCGGCTCCCGGGGCGCTCCAGAATGACGTCAGAGCACCCCATGTGCATGGATGACGTGCCATGCGATCACGTCATCCATGTGCGTGGAGTGCCCTGACGTCACTCTGGAGCGCCCGGGGAGCCGCACGCATGGTAAGTATACTGCTCCCCGCTCCCCACTACACTTTACCATGGCTGCCAGGACTTTAGCCTCCCGGCAGCCATGGTAACCATTCAGAAAAAGCTAAAGGTCGGATCCGGCAATGCGCCGAAACGACGTTTAGCTTAAGGCCGGATCCGGATCAATGCCTTTCAATAGGCATTAATTTCCGGATCCGGCCTTGCAGCAAGTGTTCAGGATTTTTGGCCGGAGCAAAAAGCGCAGCATGCTGCAGTATTTTTGTCCGGCCAAAAAAACGAAACGAAATTGAAACTTGAAAATTTGCAAATTTTTCAAAAATTTTGGCAAATTTTGTATTTTTTTAAATAAATAAAAATGATTTTTTTTTACTCCATTTTACCAGTGTCATGAAGTACATACAATATGTGACAAAAAAACTATATCAGAATGGCCTAGATAAGTCAAAGCTTTTTAAAGTTATCACCACTTAAAGTAACACTGGTCAGATTTGCAAAAAATGGCCTGGTCCTTAAGGTGAAAATGAACCCGGTCCATAAGGGGTTAAGTACTTTATTGAGAATAAAAGAGGAAACTGAGAGAACCTATTAACACTCGAAATACCCTGTTAAATATTGCATGGTCCAACTGACTTTAGATCTATAATGTCAAAATAGCAGGTCAGCTATCTGCGTCCACACCAAAAAAGAGTGGGGGAAGCATTTTTACCCCCTCATGCTGCAAGACCCAGTGGCTAATCAGATCATTTACATATTTGCCTGAGACATACAGTGCCTTGAAAAAGTATTCATACCCCCTGTACTCTGATACCTGTAAATAAAATCCAGTGTGACCAATTGCCTTCAGAAGTCACTAAATTAATAGAGTCCAGCTATGTGTAATTTATTCTCAGTATAACTACAGCTGTTCTGTAAAGGCCTCAGAGGTTTGTTAGAGAAAATTAGTGATCAAACAGCATCATAAAAAACCAAGGAACACACCAGACAGGTCAGGGATAAAGTTGTGGAGAAGTGTAAAGCAGGATTAGGTTATATAAAGAAGTATCCCAAGCTCTGACCATATCACGGAACTGTTCAATCCATCATCCAAAAATTGAAGGAGTATGGCACAACTGCAAACCTACCAAGACATGGTTGCCCACCTAAATGGACAGACCAGGCAAAGAAGCAGCCAGCGGGGCCATCATCACTCAGGAGGAGCCTCACAGATCCACAGTTGGGAGAATCTGTCCACAGGAACACTATTAGTTGTGCACTCCTCAGATCTGGCCAAAAAAGCCATTTTTGAAAGCAAGCCATTTGAAGTCCTGTTTGCTGTTTGCCACAATCCATGTAGGGGACACAACAGACATGTGGAAGAAAGTGTTCTGGTCAGATTAGACTAAAGTTGAACTTTTTGGATTGCAAAATGTTATGTGTGGCAGAAAACTAACACTGCATTAACCCTGAACACACCATCCCCACTCATGGTGGTGGAAGCATCATGCTGTGGGGATGTTTTTCTTCAGCAGGGACATAGAAGCTGGTCAGAGATGATGGGAAGATGGATGGAACTAAATTAGGGATCGACCGATTATCGGTTTTACCGATATTATCGGCCGATATTCAGGATTTTGACCGCTATCGGTATCGGCATCTATTTTGCCGATATTCCGATAGCGTATGGGGAACACAGATCGCGCTGTTGTCAACGCTCTCCGCGTTCCCCTTAGCAGCACAGGGGAGAAGGAAGCAGTGTCTCCTCCCCCTGTGCTGCTGCTGCCGCCGCTGCCGCCAGTGAAAGGACAGGGGACAAGGGAAGGGGAGGGTCTGTGGCCACTGCGCCACCAATGAAGAGAAATCTCTCATATATTCATATACAGGAGGCGGGAGCTGCAGGATCACATAGCCGGCTCCCGACCTCTATGAGCAATAGCTGCGATCTGCGGTAGTTAACCCCTCAGGTGCCGCAGATCGCAGCTACTGCTCATAGAGGTCGGGAGAGATTTATAAATGAGAGATTTATCTTCATTGGTGGCGCAGTGCGCCCCCCCAAGCCCAGTATTAGACATTGGTGGTGCAGTTCCCCCCCAACCCCTGTATTAGACATTGGTGGCGCAGTGCGCCCCCCCTCCCCCCCAAGTATTAAGCATTGGTGGCGCAGTGCGCCCCCCACCCCAGTATTAAAAACATTGGTGGCGCAGTGCGCCCCCCCCACCCAAGCCCCCCCAGGATCCCCTCTCCCCTGCTCCTCCGATCGGAGCCCCAGCAGTGTAATGCTGGGGCTCCGATCGGTTACCATGGCAGCCAGGACACTATTGAAGCCCTGGATGCCATGGTAAGCTCCATGCTGCTGTGTGCACAAAGCACAGAGCAGCAGGGACAGTGTGAGCTCCTATTCACCCTGATAGATCTCTATCAGGGTGAATAGGACAAGGGTTCTAGTCCCTAAGGGGGCTAAAAGTTAGTAAAAAAAAAAGTTAAAAAAATAAAAATAAAACACCAAAATATTAAGTATAAATGAAAAAGAAAGATTTACAAAAAAAATAAAAAAACAATAAACATTAATTTTCAGCAGATTTGTGTAGGAATTTTTATTTTATTTTTCAAAAATGAAAATTCCCAGAATATCGGTATAAATTATCGGCTATCGGCCTGAAAGTTTACAAATTATTGGTATCGGTATCGGCCCTAAAAAATCTATATCGGTCGATCCCTAAACTAAATACAGAACAATCGAAGAGGAAAACCTGGTAGAGGCTGCAAAAGACTTAGGACTGGGTCAGAGGTTCACCTTCCAGCAGAACAACGAACCTAAACACACAGCCAGAGCTACAATGTAATGGTTTAGCTGAAAGCATAATCATGTGTTAGACTGTCCCAGTCACAGTCCACACCTAAATCTCATTGAGAATCTATGGCAAGACTTGAAGATTGCTGTTCAGACGTTCTCCATTCAATCTGACTGAGCTTAAGCTATTTTGCAAAGAAGAATTGACAAAAAGTTCAGCCTCTAGATGTGCAAAGCTGATAGAGACCTACCTTAAGGCTGGGTTCAGACCTGAGCGTCCTGACCTGAGCGCTGTGTATGCGCGATTCTCCGGCGTCTCACCTACGCGGCTCCAGTAGTATGCAAACGCCCATTGTCGCACGTTCCCGGAAGTCTATGTACGGGAACGCGCGACAAGACGCCCCAAAGTCGCTCATGTACTTTTTTGAGCGTCGGGCGTTTTACAGCGCGTTCGTACGCGCTGTAAAACGCCCAGGTGAGAACCATTCCCATAGGGAAGCATTGGTTTCTCCTTGTTGAGCGTTTTACAGCGCGTAGGAAGGACTTGCAGCTATAATTGCAGTGAAAGGTGGTCCTACAAAGTATTGACACTTCCCAGGTTTTTATTAAAATTTTTGAAAACCATGTATCATCTTCTTTTCACTTCACACATACTTTGTGTTGGTCTATCACATAAAATACATTTAAGGCCTCTTTCACACTTGCGTTGTCCGGATCCGGCGTGTGCTCCACTTGCCGGAATTACACGCCGGATTATTTTTTGTTGATGAGTGTATGTATGTATTATAAATATATCCCTTTAAGCCTCAGGCACAGAAACAAGGGCATACTGTGCAAATAAGCCATTAGACTATTTCTCCAGTCAGGCTCTAAACATCTCATTCATTTTGAGGGCTTTCCATAAAGTTTTGCAGCTTCTTGGGTTATTTATTTACTTTTGGCATCCCCCAAGTCTACCATCAGATGTAGCTTTGGGGGGGGGGGTCCACCTGATGACGGTCCTAGTTTATCAAGTCCTTTCCTAGTAATTGATTTTTTTAACTGGCTATAACAACATTTTCATATAGTTTGTTTTTTGGGGAAACTTGCACCTTTTTTAGAATACTTTTGCTAGCCGCCTAGCAACTCTATAAAAACCAAAGAAGCCAAACACTATGAACTATATCTGCTTTCCTCCACACTTCACAACCTGTTGGTCCATTAGGTGATATACACAATGAAAACATACTTTGGGTAAAACAAAAAATTCGGCTCATGACAAATGTATGCAGCATGTACATGGCATATAAATATTTTCACTTCTAAATTTCCTCAACCTGGGTGAGAAAAATTATATTAAATATACCATTAGAATATTATAATCCCATCTACCATTAAACTATGTCCCGCTGCCCACACACGCGTTTGCAGAATGACTAGTGGTTACTATTAATACACATAGAGGAAAATTTATTCTAAAGGGATTGTCCAGTCAAGAAAACTTATGCCCTCTATGGGAAAGTCTTCAGCCCCTTTCACTTTTTTCACATTTTGTAATGCCGTGGTCTTGTGCTAAAATAATAAAAATCAAGTTTCCCTTCATCAATCTGCACTTAAAACTCCATAATGAGAAAATGGAGACAGAATTTTAGACATTTTAGCAAATTTATTCAAATTTTTTTTTTTATTGGCCTGGACATAAGTATTTGCTGTGAGACTTTAAATTTACCTCTGGGGGCCTCCCATTTCTCTTGATCATCTTTGAGATGTTTCTACACCTTGCTTGTCCATCTGTGGTAAATTCAGTTGATTGGACAGGACTTGGAAAGACACAGCCCTGTGTACCAAAGGTCTCACAGCTGACAATGCATAGCAGAGCAAAAACCAAGCCATGAGGAGGAAATAACTGCCTGCAGAGCTCAGAGACAGGATTGTGTGTAGGCACAGATCTAAAGGGAGGGGTACAAAAAAGTTCCTGCTGCACTAAAAGTGGCCTCTATAATTCCTAAATGGAAGAAGTTTGGAACAATCAGGATACAGATACCACCGCCTATCAGCTGTTTTGGGCACCCGTCAGTGGATGGAAAGCTCTGTAGTTTCCGATGCCGGTGTACTGCAAGTAATTGGGAGCTGAGCTGGATGGCCATTACATGTAGTAGACATAACCTTGTGCTTACAGCTCTATCCAGTTTATATTTTCCAGCACCAGTGCCTGTCCAAAACAGCTAATCGGTGAAGGTTCTGGGTGTCTGACTCCTATCGATCTGATATTGATGACCTATCCTGAGGATAGGCCATCAAAGTCTATGCACTGAAAACCAAATCAGCTTGGCAGCCTAACCATGCCATTTCCCCACTCACGTTTCAAAACTGAAGTGGTGTAAAACTGCAAATTTAGCCAAAAATGTTTGTGCATGTTAACCCAAAAAGTTGCAAAGTTTTTTTGTGTGACTTTTTGAAACAATTGGAGTGCAGGGCTTGAAAAATGCTCTCTTTAGTGTTTTTCATCCCGGAAAATCTTCCACGCCGTGTTTGTGGCTTTCAAATAAACCTCAAACTTCAGTGCAGCATAAGGCCTCATTCACACATACGTGGATTTTCACGGACCACGGTCTGTGATAACCTCTCCTGCCGTCCTGCTGAGTGCACGCCATCATTGATTGCTTCGTGCCGCTGTACAGTAATACACTTGTATGATCTATACCGTGGTCTGTGAAAATCCACGTATGTGTGAATGAGGCCTAAATGAGATCAGACAACACCTTCCGAATCTTAAGCAGCGGTCTCTTAACATAACCCACTTCAAGCAGCTGCTTGGATGCTTGCTATTAAACCTTGTACTATACTGCTATATATAACTGCAGCAGAAAACGGTATCCATTTCTGTTTGTGTATTAGTCTGGTTCTTTCCTCCCATTAGTCATGTTATTCATTTAGTGGATGATCGCTTGACCCTTGCGTTTGAACTGCAGTATTTGTGGACGCAGATGTCATGTTTTATTACATGATGTTTAAGGGGTTTTCCGGAGGATAGGTCATTAATATTTAATTGGTTGTGGTCAGACTCCCAGCACCCCAGCCGATCAGCTGTTCAAAGAATCTGCTGCGCTCCGGTGAGTGATGCGGCCTCCAAACCAAGCACAGCGCCATACATTGTATAGTGTCTGTGTTTGGTATTGCAACCCAAGCCCATTCACTTGAATGAAATTGAACTGCAAATAGGTCCTAGGACCAATTAATGTGACGTCACGTTTTTATGAAAAAGTCGCATGTTCTATTAAAAAGTCTCATAAGATAAGCATGGTCCTCACTGGAGTGAAATTGCGACTTTTTTGACACTTTTTAAATAGTCCCAATAGTGAATCTGTCTAGAGATTAATTTACATAAGAAAACACGCCCACTTTCAGAAAACTGGCAAGCATAGTGCAGAGCAGAAAAAAGTCGCAAATTTGTGCGCAGTTTTAGCGTTTGGGACTTTTTCACTCCATTATTCTGACCTGAGCTAATGATAAATCTGGCCCATTATGTTCTAGTTCAGGGGTCAGCAACCTTCAGCACTCTGCTGTTAAACTACAACTCTCAGCATGCACACTTGCTTGGCTGCTCTTGTAACTCACATAGAAGTGAATGGTACTATGGGAGTTGTAGTTTCAGTACAGCTGACCCCAGCTCTAGCTTGTCAGGCTACCCGCCAGCAGCAGCAACAACTCACTTGGGAGACATGTGAAGTCCAGGAGCTATGAGGTATAGTGGTTATTGCTGTGATTTATTTTTGCTATACCGCCACTACATCTACAACCATGCACTGCTGAATAGCATCAGTTGCAGCAGGAGGCAGTTGTAAAAAAACATCCCTTGTGGCAAGTGACAGGACATATTGGGCAGACTAGATGGGCCAAATGGTTCTTATCTGCCGACACATTCTATGTTTCTATGTTTCTATATCATCCTATCCTAAAAGTAGCCTCACATAATTGTTGCAGCCAGTCACCGGCCACAGTGGTCACGTGAATGTTGACAGTATGTGATTTCTGCAGGCCCAGGAGGAATCAGAGCTGCAAGGAACAAAGCGGAGGAGCGAGAGAGGTGACAAATTTGAATGAGGGTTTTTCCATACAGTCGCCTTCTCTCCGGTGTAGGCGGCTGTATGATAATGCTCCGGTGTTACAGGTGAACAGGTTCCCACATGAAGGAAAGTCGTCCTCTTTAATACCTGTATTTGTGTACTTTACTGTCCGTACTGTTTATCCACAGTGGTAAACGCTAATAACGCACTTGTCCTTCTACCATCTGCACCTCGGCTGTTAATTTCCGGAGACAAACTCAGCTTTTCAAGGATAAACATTTACTCAGCTATTTTGTAGTCTTATATGAATCAAGAAATGTGGACTGAACTATAAAACATGAATAATGTTGTAAGCTTCGTCCTTTTATCTTGTTTAAAGTGACGCTCCAAGCAAATGATGAAAATGTAGCCTTTGACAATAGAGAAAGGACCTACCAGACCCCTGGTGTCTCACCTACATAGCCTCCACTAATCAGAGATCCCCAAATCTTGCAGTCTGTCTTCTAAAAGACATCAAATAGGTGTCTTTGGTTTGGCGGATATCCCTAGTCACGTTTTAAGGTTTTTCTTTTTATGGGTCGGACACTGACTTGCAGTGTAGCCACCTACAGGTGGCACTAGAGAGACTGTTTGACTGGTTTCTTCCTTCTGGATGAGACCTAATTTGCATACTTTTCCCATGGGGCATTGCCCGTAAGACTCCATACACCAGCTGGATCTTAATGAAAAGCAGTAATCCCACCATATAGCTCCTAAGCAGCAGATTTCATGACCTTCATGAATGGTTCCTAGGGGATTCTGACAAACACTGTCTCAGGCATAATTTGCTAAGGAAAAGGCCTCTTAGCAGATCACGTGTATCAAAATCCGGCCGGATTCCTGGTGAGATACCATCCAGATTGTCATCAGTCCTGCTTCATGACTCATCCGGGTTTATACGCCTTTTACTTCCTTCCTGCATTTTAAATGCACTATCACAGAATAACCCCACTAAACGCCCATGTGAATTACCCTATTCATTAACATTAGCAGCAGATTCCGGGACACAAAATATGCGCCATATACGGATTGCAAAGACCCTCGTGCGAAAAGGGCCAAATGCATTGATCCCCCAATGACTTTTCCCATCATAGCAATTTGCTATAAAGTATGATGGAACAACTATCTCCATTTTTTAAGCATATCCAATTAATTTTCCAACTGAGATCTTCAGATAATGAGCAGGAACGCTCATCTGCTAATTCCCCTTGCAGGTCTATCTCCTGCTCTACATAGCAAACAATTCTACTAAAAAGTACAATCGTTCTCCCAAATTCAATTTTGTCCTATTAGATAGTCCAGGAGAAGAGCAGGAACTTCTAGAAAAGTAGTATGGGCCACCAAAAGCGTTGGATAAGTTGTGGAAGGTCAGCTGAAATTTGGCTGGATGAAGAAAGTTCTGTCCTAGCTTTATGTAATAACCCTAGACAGTATGGGCCAGATTTATCATTACTCTGACAGCTCACTCCACTTTCACATATGGCTAAAGTCAGTTTTAGCCAAGTCAGATTTATGAACGGCCCTTTAAGACTGTAATAAATGTGGTTTGACGGTAGCAGTTTATCCGTCAGTAAGCAGCTTTACAAAAGTCGCACATCTTTACGAAAAAGTCGCACGTCTTTACGAAAAAGTCGCATGTTCTATTAAAAAGTCTCATAAGATAAGCATGGTCCTCACTGGAGTGAAATTGCGCAATTTTTTGCGACTTTTTGCGACTTTTTAAATAGTCTCAATAGTAAATCTGTCTAGAGATTAATTTACATAAGAAAACACGCCCACTTTCAGAAAACTGGCGGGCATAGTGCAGAGCAGAAAAAAGTCGCTAATTTTTGCGCAGTTTTAGTGATTGCGCAAAAATTTGCGACTTTTTCACTCCATTATTCTGACTTGAGCTAATGATAAATCTGGCCCTATGTATGCACAAATATAGGAGACTGCCCTGAAAGTGAAAATCCTACTAAGGTTCTAAATGTGACACATGACTTTGTAACCCCTGATGTCAATCTCTAGAAATAGAAGACACGAGGCACAAATCTCTGCTCTCTCTAAATACAAAACCACACTTATCTATCAATGCCTGTGAACCACTGTGATGACCTGTCATGTAGTACATGTGAGAATAATGGACATGGAGAACTAGTGATGAAGTATGGGATCTATCAGCACATACATAACAGTAAGTGGCGAAAATAAAACCCTCCACGATGAGCACATGTTGTGCTGCTGGTGATTTTAAGGGTTCATTTCAATGGCATATATACCTGCTGTACAGGCGACTCAACGAACCACTGTCGGTGTGTTCTGATGTAAAATGACCATCAGATAATACTTGCCAAAATTTTTCAAGTCACTAATTGTTTATCAATGATTTGAAAACTGATCCCTGTAAATATCATAAAAAAAAAAAAAGTTGCTGATGACATCATAGAGCAAGACTTGATGACAGATCATAATGATCCGATTTGCCTGGTTTAGTAATGTGCACTAAATTTAATAACATAAAAATATATAAATAAAAGCTCTAGTGTAGATTAATATGCACCATTTTGAACCTGTAACCAAGTGGATGTGGATCTGCTGTGTCTACTAGGGATGAGCGAATCAACTTCGTTTTAATACTATACAGAGCAGGAGTAAAAAAAAACAAAAAAACTTGACACCGAACTCACATTCAGTTCCAAGTGGTACGTTGGAACCTAACCTGAGTTCTGTATCAAGGTTTTTTACAGTAAAAATTCATTTCCGAAGTTATTACACGAAGTCTCGCGAGACTTTGGGAAGTAATAACTTCGGCTTATCGGAGCCAATAAAACAAAGTTTTATCTGAATCGACTTCGGATGAAGCATCCGAAGTCGATTTGCTCATCCCTAGTGTCTACTGAAAAGATTTGGCTTGGGGCTAGTACTAAGAGTGTTATCTAAGTAGCCCCCCAGGTCTTCACCTTTTAACTCCTATACAGGGATCTGAACTCTGCTGCAGGGGAACCACCAGGCTGCTACTTCTTGGGGTAGTCGCTGTCACAGGGGTCAAGAGGCACCGCCGCAAAACACCAAGGGATCAGGCAAAGCCATACTATGGGATAAAATGAGGTCAAGGCAGGCAGAGTTCATTCAATCCTATAAAAAGGCCAAGGGTACAAGCTGCCGGAGACCACAAGCAGGAGGATGGGCGAGTGTTCTGGCAACCAGGCCCGTGGGGAACAGAAAGATATCGGTATAACAGCACCAAAATTGTGCCACAATTTTGACGTCACAAACTAAGCCAACCAATAGGTGGTATTTTATCGAGTTAGACAGAATGTCTAGCCATGCATCAGATTTATCAGCCAGCCTGAGCCTCTGTGATAAATCTGGTGCAGGTCTAGACAGCCTGTCTACGTTTATACCACCTATAGTGGGGATCCACAACCAGGGGCCACATGCAGACCGTGATATCATTCTGTGCGGTAACATGTTTGTCTGTGTCTGGTGGCTGTTCACATGTATTTTCATGTATTCTTCCATTCGATGGGAGTCCTGGAAATGTAGCCAGATATTTATGGTATACATGTACATTATGCCATAAATATTTCACTCTGTAAATAAGTTATATTTTCACCCCTTGGGATTGGTTCCGTCTGAAAATGTGGCCCCCAACCAGAAAAGGTTGTGCACTTCTGATCTATAGGATTTGTAAATCTGTCCCAGTGTGTTTCAGGGAGCTGCAGTCACAAGCTGAAAGCCAACAGCGAAGTGCCAAGAATTGCTCAAGCCGTCTAAGCTCTGTCGATTGCATACTAGACAGTTGCTTCCTAGCTCAAGATACTGAAAGTTTATCCTAGCAATTTATTTTCCGAACTCTTTCGACATAAAGAAGAACAACAATCTGCCACCTGTCACACAGGCATATTCTCTTATTCCTTTCCTGATTTGTCTTCTAGTGACTAATACTTAACCTTTGGGAATCCCTTAGGTTGTTCTGGAATTTCAGTATATAATAAATGTCTCAAGAGACCTGGCGCAGAGTTAAAACCTGTGTTTCTTAAGCTCTAGGTTGGGATATAGCAGTTTGAGCTTGTATGGAGGCCAGAGAACCGCGGTGAAGCAGGACTATCCTCATGAGAAGACCGAGAGATGCCTTCCTGGCTTAGTCTCAGGTTCAGCTATCATTAGCACAGGTGTATCTGGAGAAATGACTGTTTGGCCTAACTGTGCTTATTATCATTGGATTTTCTTAGGGCGTTTCATGCCGACATGTGTTTAACTGTATAAGCACACCATTTTATGTTTAAGATAATTCACTTTAAATCCACGTACAACTACCGGGGGTTAAAATTGAATAAATTTAGTATTGCTGAAAAACATGTACAAAAATGTCTGTACTCAGAGAAGAAGTAAGTCATGTAGTTAGTGCTTCAGAACATCACTGAACTATTTCTTATATATACAATCCAATGAAACATCTGTTCAGTCTCCGGGCTGCATTAGAGCAGTGAATGGATCTAAGGGTATAACCATGGAAAAGTCTACATGTATCACCTAATGACTGCACAGCAATATATTGTATATTCTATGGTGTTTCCAACATAAGCACTGCACAGGGGCCATACGTGGTACACAATGCTTTACTGTGTGACCTGCTGCAAGAAAAGGTCAAAATGCACAGCATAAAAGGTCTGTATTGTCTTTTAGGGCTAGCAAAGGGACAGAGGGTTTTGATGTTGTAGCCCCAGTAGCATTTGGCTAGGTCCAGAGAGCTCCAAAAAATAATCATTGGCAAAGGCAAAACATTCAACAATTCTCCGCCAGTTGTACATGGCCGTTGCTCTAAGCCACACATCTTTGAACACGTTGAGATCATATTGCTAGTACCAGTGCAAAACGTGACACCTCTTGCTGCTGCTTCCCAGCAATCCTTGACTAGTACCACTTATATTCCATGGAACCCTGGTAGGAAATCAATGGGCTAGGCATGGTAGCATCTGTGGCATGCCGCCCTGCTGGCACCTTTTTTTCTGCACCATGCAATGTTGAAACAATACTGTGTGATAGCTTGTTGCTTCCACTTGTCTTGCCAATGATACCATAGGGGATAGGCAACCTACGGCACTTCCAACTGTTGTGAAACTACAATTCCCAGCATGCTCCATTTATTTCTATAAGAGTTTTCATAAGGGCAGAGCAAGTATGCATGCTGGGAGTTGTAGTTTCACAACAGCTGGAGTGCCGCAGGTTGCCCACCCCTACAGCATAGTGCATTGCAGCAGGGCTACAATATCCCATTATTTCAGGTAGTGCTGCCCTGGGACACTCACACATCCTGTGATCTCAGTATGAATAAGAGCGCCAGAGATAGCCAAGGCTTACTTATGATGTCACCTACAAGTTTGCCAGATTTTAGGAAAGTTCATGTACTCTACACACATGTGCAGCCTTGCAAACCACAGCTTTTCACCTACAGTTGACATGTGGCACTATTTCTTCCATCAAATGTGTTGGCATCTGCGGAGTCTATAGCTTCATTTGTACTCTTGTCATACTGTCTAGCTCACGACTTCTCCAACTTTTTCTACTCAGGGCTCACCAGCCAATCCATAGTGTTGCCCACTTACTTGCATTCATACTAAGCAGCCAGCATGGGGCTTCTGGGCAGCTTCACTGCTCCACAGCTCGGCACACACTGGACAAGCAGCCTAATGTAATGTGCACCTCATTTGGATCCACCCAGGATCCCTGTACTAGTGGCTCAGTATGAGTCCTAAAGGGGTTGTCCCATAAAGAATGCAAAACATTAAAATCAGACATAATATAGTCCATGACAATACCTTTCTAACAAAGCTAGAACCAGCCCTGTACCACACATAAATCCAGAGATCTCCACATTCATTGCTCTGCTAGATTTACATAAAGCTGACAGCTCAAGGATGGTGTCTATTCTGCTGCAGCTCAGGGGTGTGTCTCAGCTCTGCCTATCACAGCTGAGGAGCCAGTTAAAGGATGAAACTGAGCATGTGCGGCCTTCTCAATGAGCAGGTCAAATAAACAATTAAAAAACAAACAGCAGGTGGTGATATACAGATACATTTTATAGAATTTTTAATTACATGGAATTACAAAAGTATTCAGTTCCTGCTGCTGGTTTGGAAACTGTAGAATATTTTTCATGGGACAACCCCTTTAGATGATTTCTACCTCTTCTTATGAACTTCAATTAGGAGTTAATAGAACTTCATAAGAAGTGATTTGAGAGGGGTTTTCACAATCATATTGATCCCAGATGCCTAATATATGTGGTTACTATACGGTGTGGTTTACTAGTACAGTGACTGAGTCACACCACACAAAAGTTTTAGATTTTAGAAAAACTGACTTTTCTAAAATTAGATTAGTGGTATACGAGTCCCTATCAGATTGGAAAAGTTTCAGTGGAGTCCAGGAGAAATGGGACTACTTAAAAGTGGCACTAATGAAGGCAACAGAAAATTGCATTAGGCTTGTCAGTAAAAGCAAAAAGGAAGAGACCACTGTGGTACTAAGCAGAAGTGGCCAAAATCATTAAAAACAAAAAGATAGCATTTACTAATTATATATATATAAAAAAAAACAGAAAACGAGGATGACAGGCAGATTTATAAGATTACGCAGAGAGAGGCCAAACAAGTTATAAGAGCTTCTAAAGCACAGGCAGAAGAGAAATTAGCTCAGTTAGTAAAAAAAGGCGATAAGGCATTCTTCAGATACATAAATGAAAAAAGGAAACTAAAGCAAGGAATTACCAAATTAAAAACAAAAGAAGGAAGGGTTATGGAAGAAGATAAAGAACTAGCTAACTGCCTCAATGAATACTTCTGTTCAGTTTTTACAAAGGAAAATGAAGGAAAAGGACCTCAGTTAGGAAAGAAGACTAATGAATCTTTTGATGCATGTGTCTTTACAGAGGAAGAGGTTCAGCTGTCAGCTGTCTAAAATTAATACAAATAAGTCACAGGGGCCTGATGGGATAAACCCAAAGCTATTAAAAGAGCTCAGCAGCGAACTAGCAAAACCATTAACAGATTTATTTAACCAATCACTGGCAACAGAAGTTGTCCCAGAAGATTGGAAATTGGCAAATGTTGTGCCCATTCACAAGAAAGGTAGTTGGGAGGAATCGGGCAACTATAGGCCAGTAAGCCTGACATCAATAGTGGGGAAATTAATGGAAACCATACTTAAGGAGAGGATTGTGGAACATCTAAAATCCCATGGATTGAAAGATGAAAAACAGCATGGGTTTACTTCAGGGAGATCATGTCAAACTAATCTTATTGATTTTTTTGATTGGGTGACTAAAATAATAGATGGCGGAGGTGCAGTAGACATCGCTTATCTGGACTTTAGTAAGGCTTTTGATACTGTCCCACATAGAAGGCTTATCAATAAATTGCAGTCTTTGTGCGTGGACTCCCATATTGTTGAATGGATTAGGCAGTGGCTGAGGGACAGGCAACAGAGGGTTGTAGTCAATGGAGTATATTCAGACCATGGTCTTGTTACCAGTGGGGTACCTCAGGGATCTGTTCTGGGACCCATATTGTTTAATATCTTTATCAGCGAAATTGCAGAAGGCCTAGATGGTAAGGTGTGTCTTTTTGCTGATGACACAAAGATTTTTAACAGGGTTGATATTCCTGGAGGGATACACCAAATGGAAAAGGATTTAAGAAAACTAGAGGAATGGTCAAAAATCTGTCAGCTAAAATGTAATGTTGATAAGTGCAAGATAATGAACCTGGGGCGTAAAAACCCAAGAGCAGAATATAAAATCAGTGATACAGTCCTAACCTCAGTATCTGAGGAAAGGGATTTAGGGGTCATTATTTCAGAAGACTTAAAGAGGACCTTTCACTAGAATAAAAAAATCTAAACTAACTATACAGACATGGAGAGCGGCGCCCAGGGATCTCCCTGCACTTACTGTTATACCTGGGCGCTGCTCGTTTCTCCCAGTATAGCGTCCGGTATCTTCATAGTTAGGCTCCACCCAGTGGAACCTGTCGGCGTCTCCTTCTCCCATGCTGTAGAGCTGGCCAATCGCAGCGCTCAGCTCATAGCCTGAGAGGCTTTTTTTTCTCTCAGGCTATGAGCTGAGCGCTGTGATTGGCCAGCGCTACAGCATGGGAGAATGAAACGCCGGCAGGTTCAACTGGGTGAGCCTAACATATGAAGATACCAGAGGCTATACCGGGAGAACGGAGCGGCGCTGTCACGGACGGTGTACAGGAAACAAGACAAAGCAACATGCATATATGACTGAGTGGATCCAAAGCTAAGGAACCAAAGGGAGACCCCTGCACAAGACCTGAGACTTTCCCTGGCTGCTCAGCCTATGCAAAGATCAGAAAGGTGGAAGGTTGCATATCCACGTACCTCGACTATATAACCCCTGAACACCCTACAATAGTGAGGGGACACGACCACCGGCTCCCTACACCAGACACGGAGGGAGTCAGGGTCACCTGGGATCCAGCAAACAGAAAATAACAGATAAATGTTCAGCACTTAACTTTGTAGCAGACTGGAAAACAAGATCAGCATGCACACACACTCCAGGAAGAAGTATAAGCCGCCCAGTAATGCACCATGGGGAGGAATTTAAAGGGAAGCAATCAGTCCAACTCCATGACAGCTGAGAGAGGCTAACGAGATGAGGAACTGAACAGCACAACAAAGAGAACTCAAGGAGGAGGTTCTGAAAGGCCTCTGTCAGAGCTTCTCAGCTGTCTGGTTGTGACAGTACCCCTCCCTCTACGAGTGGACTCCGGGCACTCAGAGCCCACCTTCTCAGGATGGGACCTATGGAAAGCCCTGATGAGACGAGAGGCCTTAATGTCCGTCACTGGGACCCACATCCTCTCCTCAGGACCATAACCCTCCCAATGAACAAGGTACTGAAGAGAACCGCGGACAAGACGAGAATCCACAATCCTAGAGACCTGAAATTCAAGATTCCCATCAACCATAATCGGAGGAGGAGGCAAAGGCGAGGGTACAATGGGTTGAACATAAGGTTTCAATAAGGACTTATGAAAAACATTATGGATCTTCCAAGTCTGAGGAAGATCAAGACGGTAGGCAACAGGATTGATGACAGACAGGATTTTGTAAGGCCCAATAAACCTAGGACCCAACTTCCAGGAGGGAACCTTCAATTTGATATTCTTGGTAGACAACCACACCAGATCACCAACATTCAGGTCTGGACCAAGCACACGTCTCTTATCTGCCACACGCTTATATCTCTCACTCATGCTCTTTAGATTATCCTGAATCTTTTGCCAAATAGATGACAAAGACGAGGAGAAACTGTCCTCATCAGGTAAACCAGAAGACCCCTCTCCCGAGAAAGTCCCAAACTGCGGATGAAACCCATATGCACCAAAAAATGGTGACTTATCAGAGGACTCCTGACGACGGTTATTTAAAGCAAACTCAGCAAGGGACAAAAAAGAACACCAATCCTCTTGATTCTCCGCCACAAAACAGTGCAGATATGTCTCCAGATTCTGATTGACGCGCTCTGTCTGGCCATTCGACTGCGGGTGGAAAGCAGAAGAGAATGACAACCGAACCCCCAAGCGAGAACAGAAAGCCTTCCAGAATCTGGAAACAAACTGCGTGCCCCTATCAGAGACTATGTCTGAAGGAATACCGTGCAATTTGACAATGTGATCAATAAATGCCTGCGCCAGCGTCTTAGCATTGGGCAAACCAGGAAAAGGGATGAAATGCACCATTTTGCTAAAACGGTCCACCACCAGAATCACAGTCTTCCCCGAGGAACGAGGCAGGTCCGTTATAAAGTCCATGGACAGATGTGTCTAAGGACGGGAAGGAATGGGTAAGGGAAGGAGAGGACCTGATGGCCGTGAATGAGGGACTTTAGCACGAGCGCAAGTCTCGCAGGCTGCCACAAAACACTCAACCGACTTACGAAGCGCAGGCCACCAGAATCTCCGAGCGATGAGATCCAGTGTCGCTCTTGCCCCCGGGTGCCCAGCAAGGACCGTATCGTGGTGTTCCTTAAAAATCTTGTGTCTTAAAGCGAGAGGCACAAACAACCTCCCAGGAGGACAAAGATCAGGAGCCTCTGACTGGCCTGCCTGCACCTCTGCCTCCAATTCAGAAAAAAGAGCAGAGACCACCACACCTTCAGCCAAAATGTGACCCGGGTCTTCAAAATTCCCGCCTCCCGGAAAACAACGTGACAGGGCATCTGCCTTCACATTCTTAACTCCAAAGACCATCTGGCCTGTTCAGACGCTTGGCTGACTCCAAGTAGGCCAGATTTTTATGGTCAGTAAATACGGTAATAGGGTGTCTGGCTCCCTCTAGCCAATGGCGCCATTCCTCAAAAGCCAACTTGATGGCCAACAATTCCCTATCTCCCACATCGTAATTTCTCTCTGCGGAGGAGAGTTTTTTCGAGAAAAAGGCACACGGTCGCCATTTGGCAGGAGAGGAACCCTGAGACAAGACCCCCCCCACACCCACCTCAGAAGCATCAACCTCAACTATGAAGGATAAAGAAATATCAGGTTGCACCAAGATGGGAGCGGAAGCAAAACTCTCCTTGATATTAGAAAAAGCCTTACGCGCCTCTACTGACCAAGAAGAAAAATCTACCCCCTTTCTGGTCATATCAGTGAGTGGTTTAACAATAGAGGAATAATTCAAAATAAACTTCCTGCAATAATTGGCAAAACCCAAAAACCGCATCAGCGCCTTCTGATTCTCAGGAAGCTCCCACTCAAGCACAGCGCGGACCTTCTCGGGGTCCATGCGAAAACCAGAAGCGGAGAGAAGAAACCCCAGAAATTGAATTTCTGGAACCGCAAACACACATTTTTCCAATTTCGCATATAATTTATTCTCCCGCAGGATGAGCAAGACCTGACGTAAATGTTCCTTATGAGTTTTGAAATCAGGAGAAAAAATCAAAATGTCATCCAAATACACTAATACAAATTTTCATCAAATGATAAAAAATGCTGTTCACGAAATGCTGAAAAACGGCTGGGGCATTCATCAAACCAAAAGGCATAACCAAATTCTCAAAATGGCCCTCAGGGGTATTGAAGGCCGTCTTCCATTCGTCTCCTTCTCTGACCCTGACCAGGTTGTATGCCCCTCTTAGATCTAATTTGGAAAAGACTTTAGCCCCAACAACCTGGTTAAACAGGTCCGGGATCAGAGGAAGCGGATAAGGGTCACGAATAGTGATACTGTTCAGCTCCCTGAAATCCAGACAAGGTCTTAAAGAACCATCTTTTTTCTTAACAAAGAAAAAACCAGCGGCAACAGGTGACTTCGAGGGTCGTATGTGTCCTTTTCTCAGACTCTCAGAGATATAAGCACGCATAGCGATCCTCTCAGGTTGGGAAAGATTGTATAAACGAGATTTAGGCAGTTTGGCGCCTGGGATGAGATTAATAGGGCAATCGTACTCCCTGTGCGGGGGCAAATCCTGAACTCCACTCTCAGAGAAGACATCCGAAAATTCAGAGAGAAAAGATGGTACAGTCTTAGTAGCAACCTCAGAAACAGATGTCGTGAGGCAATTCTCTCTGCAAAAGTCACTCCAACCATTTATTTGCCTCGCTTGCCAATCAATGGTGGGGTTATGTTTAGTGAACCAGGGTAGCCCCAACACTAGAGGAGTAGGCAAACCGCTAAGGACGAAAAATGACACATCCTCAACATGACCATCACTCACAATTAAACGGATATTGTGAACTATGCCCTTTAATGATTTCTGAGAAAGTGGAGCGGAATCAATAGCAAAAACAGGAATATCCTTTCCCAAAGTGCGCACCTGGAAACCATGAGTTATCGCAAATTGATTATCAATGAGATTGACCGCTACTCCACTATCCACAAAAATCTCACAAAAAATGTTCTTGCTCTCTAGCGCCACCCTAGCCGGCAGGACAAAACAGGAACTACAAGCAAACGGAAAACCTTCAATTTCCGCCTCAACCCTGCCAATAGTAACAGACGGAACATTTTTAAAAGATTTTTTCCTGTTTGTTTCTTTATTACTCCCAGAAAACTGCCTGAATCTCCTAGAGGGACAAATATTTGTCAAATGATTTATACCTCCACAACAAAAACAAACCCTCCCATGCGAGCTGAATCTTCTATTGTCAGAAGCAATCAACCCCAGCTGCATGGGCTCCTGCTCAGAAGGGGCTGACAGCGACTGAGACCCCTGCGCACAGAATGGGACCGCTGCACAGTCCTGGGACCGAGTATGACAGGAAGGAGAGATCTCTCCTCTCTCTCTAAGACGCCTGTCAATACGAACGGCCTGAGACATAGCAGAGTCCAAAGAAATAGGCCTTTCATGAAAGGCAAATGCATCTTTCAATCCCTCTGAAAGACCATGGCAAAATTGACTTCGGAGTGCAGCATCATTCCAACCAGTATCAGCTGCCCATCTCCGAAATTCTGAGCAGTATATTTCTGCGGATTGTTTACCCTGGCATAAGAGACGTAGTCTAGACTCCGCCAGAGCAATACGATCCGGATCATCATATATCTGACCCAGGGCTAAAAAGAATTCATCCACTGAACGGAGAGGCCGTGCCCCCTCCGGCAGCGAAAAGGCCCAGGACTGAGCGTTACCCCTGAGCAGCAATATAATGATCCCCACCCTCCGTTCCTCATCACCAGAGGAATGGGGAAGAAGGCAAAAATGGAGTTTGCAAGCCTCTCTAAAACGCACAAAATTCTCACTACCCCCGGAAAACGTATCCGGGAGCGAGATCTTAGGCTCAGAACAAACTCCATGAACGCCAGCTGAACCGGTCACTTGAAGCTGAGAAAAAGTCCTGCGGAGATCAGCTACCTCCAATGAAAGACCCTGAAGGCGTTCAGCCAAAAGTGAAACCGGATCCATGCTTGAGACGGTTATGGCGGCTTATAATGTCACGGACGGTGTACAGGAAACAAGACAAAGCAACATGCATATATGACTGAGTGGATCCAAAGCTAAGGAACCAAAGGGAGACCCCTGCACAAGACCTGAGACTTTCCCTGGCTGCTCAGCCTATGCAAAGATCCGAAAGGTGGAAGGTTGCATATCCACGTACCTCGACTATATAACCCCTGAACACCCTACAATAGTGAGGGGACACGACCACCGGCTCCCTACACCAGACACGGAGGGAGTCAGGGTCACCTGGGATCCAGCAAACAGAAAATAACAGATAAATGTTCAGCACTTAACTTTGTAGCAGACTGGAAAACAAGATCAGCATGCACACACACTCCAGGAAGAAGTATAAGCCGCCCAGTAATGCACCATGGGGAGGAATTTAAAGGGAAGCAATCAGTCCAACTTGTAGGAGAGTCCCCGGAATAATAATGGACGGACGATACGTGCCACCAGAGGTCCTGGCCTCGGTGGAGTAAGAACCGGATCATTGCGGTTACAGCGGCGAATGCTGCTGGCGCAGCGTGTCCGGGCCGATCCTTACTGTTCCCCACGGCCAGCCCAGGTTTTTGGTGGAGCTGGGCCTTTAAAGAACCCAGCCTGCTGATGATGGGGGTGGGGTGTGTCTTGCTGTGCTGGAGGTTTCCACAGACAGAGTGAGTGCTGGTGAAGGAGAGTCTGGGCGCAGCACACATTGAAGGATAGCCCTGGGACCTGTGGTGCTACGAGCCGAAGGGGCTCTGGCCTGAGGGAGACAAAGGCAGATAGCCTAGAAGCCTGCAGAACTGCTGTGGTCTGTCCAAAACAAGGTGACTCAAACCTGCTGTTTATTTTCTATGGAAGGACTTTTGTTATATGCACTATGTGGATATGCACCTGTGTGGTCTGCACATTGCCTGTTATGCAGTTGGTGTGAATAAAGTCACAGTGTATCAAAGACTGTCTATGATTGCCTCAATACTGCCGCCGCTACCGTAGCCTACCACGAGCACATCCCCACAATTGGTGGCTTGGAGCGGGTATTCCTGCAGTGAGGCAGGCCTGAGGCAAGAGTTGTGTTGGACTGCATGTCATATATCAGGCCTGCAAGTTTTATGGTTCCTGACAAGATGGAGGAGGCCATTAAGCACCTGATTCAGAGTAATGTACAGCAGCAACAGGCATTGCAGGCTCAGAGGGAAAGTAATGAGCTACAGCAAAAAAGACATGAGGAGGCTATGTGTGCACAGCAGCAAACAAACACTCTCCTAATGCAGCAGCTGGTAGCCATGCAAGAGTCGGTGCGAACATCCCTGCAAGGAGTTTCAACTGCGACAACCCCGACTGTGTCTACCGCCAGGGACAAAGTCCGATCCGCCCTGAGGAAAATGGGTCCGGGAGATGATATAGAGGCATTCCTGATGGTATTCGAAAGAACCGCGGAGCAAGAGAGGCTGCCGTTGGAGCAGTGGGCCGAGGTGGTGGCGCCTTTTCTGGTGGGGGACGCACAAAAGGCCTATTTTGACCTCAGCTGCGATGAGGCCAAGGACTATGAGAGGCTAAAAGCTGAGGTGTTGGCCAGGTTGGGGGTAAACACCTATGTGCGAGCGCACAGAGTGTGTCAGTGGGTGTTTGCCGAGTCCCGACCCGCCCGGTCACAAGCCTATGACTTATTTCACCTAGTAAAAAAATGGCTTCAGCCTGAAATATTGAGCCCTTCTCAGATGGTTGAAAGGGTCGTGGTCGACAGGTTCGTGCGTACCCTCCCGAGAGCCATACAGCGCTGGGTGGGACAAGGCGATCCAGGCAACCTGGAACAACTGGTTAGCCTGGTGGAGAGGTATATGGCCACTCAGGATTTGGTGCGGGACTCAGCGGTACTACCGAAGTCACGTCAGCCCCCGTTGCCGACCCGGGATCCTGAAAAAGGGATCCCACCACATAAGGAGGGGAGTGGATCTCCAGTCCATGGGAGGAATACCCTGGGGAGGAGGGAGGCTGCGAGGATCAGATGTTGGCATTGTCAGGACTGGGGACATGTGGCATCCAACTGCCCTAGGGCATCCGAACCCATGGACTGCGGGTTCGCTCGCCGGTCCTCTTTTTATGCCCAACCGGTGTATATAGCTGACCCCCTGCTGGCGGCGGACAACCCTCCGGTGTGTGATGTCGTTGTTAATGGACACTCCGTGCAGGCCCTGCTGGACTCTGGGAGCCTGGTAACTCTGGTCCATGAGTCGCTGGTAACTGAAAAACTCCCAGAAAGGCGAACCCTTACCATTGTCTGTATACATGGGGATCGCAGGGAGTATCCCACCACTAAGGTTACCCTGGCAGTGTGTGGAAAGGAGGTACCACATGTCGTCGGGGTGGGGAGACGGCTCCCTTATGCCGCAATATTGGGGAGGGACTTTCCCCTGTTCTGGACTTTGTGGAGGAACGGGTTGCCTACCTATGGGGAAGGAAAATGTCCAGGTCCCGAGCCCGAGGACCCCGAGGCAGGGACCCCAGCTGTAGGGGTCACCGTAGAGGAGGTAGAGTGTAACCCTGACCGGTTTCCCCTAGAAGTATTGGCGGGTGAGACAGTAGAAAGTTCGTCCATCCTGGATCTGGAGGTACCCCGAGAAACCTTCGGGACCGCACAGCTCCAGGATTCGACGTTATTGCGGGCTAGAGAAGGTGTGTCGGTGGTTAATGGTGTTGCCCAGCGTCCCGGCGCCGATACCGTATTTCCTCACCTGGCCTATAACCAGGACCTGTTATATAGGGTAGACAAGGTGAGGCAGGAGGTGGTGGAACAACTGGTGGTGCCCCAGCCTTACCGGCGAATGGTCTTGGATTTAGCGCATGCGCATGTGTTGGGTGGTCATCTGGGGGTTAAGAAAACGCTGGAGCGAATTCTACAACGGTTCTATTGGCCTGGGATATATGAGGAAGTCCGGAGGTTCTGTCAGTCCTGTCCAGTGTGTCAGCTGACTAGCCCCCAACCTCACTATCGCAGTCCACTGGTACCTATGCCCATTATAGAGGTGCCCTTCGAAAGGATCGCCATGGATCTGATAGGCCCCATTATTAAGTCAGCCCGAGGTCACCAACACATCCTGGTAATGTTAGACTATGCCACTCGCTATCCGGAGGCGGTCCCATTGCGCCATACGTCGGCCAAGGTAATAGCTAAAGAGCTCATGAGTATGTTTGCCCGGGTGGGGATACCAAAGGAGATTCTGACGGACCAGGGGACACCCTTTATGTCCAAAATAACAAAGGAATTGTGTAAGCTATTAAATATTAAACACCTGCACACGTCCGTCTACCATCCCCAAACCGATGGGTTAGTAGAACGGTTTAATAAGACCCTGAAGTCCATGCTAAAAAGAGTCGTGGCTAAGGACGGGAGGGATTGGGACTTACTGTTGCCCTATGTTTTGTTTGCGGTACGGGAGGTGCCCCAGGCGTCCACGGGGTTCTCGCCCTTTGAGTTGTTATATGGGCGACATCCCCGTGGGCTACTGGATATCGCTAAGGAAGCATGGGAGCAACAGCCTACGCCTCATAAAAGTGTGATAGAGCACATAGGAAAAATGCAGGACCGAATAGGGGTCGTGTTGCCGATCGTCCGTGAGCACATGGAAGCGGCACAACTAGCCCAGAGTCGGGTATATAACCGAACCGCCCGGGTAAGGACATTTCACCCGGGGGACCGAGTTCTTGTACTCGTGCCCACGGTCGAGAGTAAATTCTTGGCCCGGTGGCAAGGACCCTATAAAGTTAAGGAGAAGGTGGGCCCAGTTGATTACAGGATATACCAGCCAGGGAGGCGGAAGCCCGAACAGGTATATCATGTGAATCTACTAAAACCTTGGAGAGACAGAGAGAATTTGTTTGCAGACAGCCCGCCCTCTGTCGGGACGTCAGGGAGTGACCCGGGGTCACCAGGTGTTCCGGAGAACGCCGCTGGGGTGACGATAGGGGACGGACTGTCGACCAAACAAGCACAAGAGGTGAAAGAATTTGTTAGTCGGAATAGGGACGTATTCTCTGACCTTCCTGGACGTACCACCTTGATCGAGCATGACATTGTCACCGAGCCCCGGGTGAAAGTCCGCCTAAGACCATACCGAGTACCGGAGGCTCGGCGACAGGCCATTTCGCAGGAGGTAAGATCGATGCTACGTCTAGGGGTCATAGAAGAGTCAAAGAGCGAGTGGGCTAGCCCGATTGTCCTTATTCCCAAACCGGATGGTTCATTACGGTTCTGTAATGATTTTAGGAAATTGAATGAGGTATCAAAATTTGACGCCTATCCCATGCCTCAGGTAGACGAGTTGATAGAGCGGCTGGGAAAAGCCCGGTATTTTTCGATCCTAGATCTCACGAAGGGCTACTGGCAGGTACCTCTGACGGAGGCGGCAAAGGAGAAGACGGCCTTTGTCACCCCGGAGGGGCTTTTTCAGTATAGGGTGTTGCCTTTTGGGTTGCATGGCGCCCCGGCTACGTTCCAGCGTCTGATGGATGTCGTCCTCAAGCCCCATCACCAGTATACCTCCGCGTATCTGGATGATATAGTCGTGTTTAGCCCAGACTGGGAGGGTCATTTGTCAAAACTTCAGGCAGTGATAGATTCTCTAAGGAAGGCGGGGTTAACTGCCAACCCAAAAAAATGCTCGGTGGGACTAGAGGAAGCTCGCTATTTGGGGTATGTGATTGGACGCGGAGTCATTAGGCCCCAAGTGAATAAAGTTGAAGCAATCCGGAATTGGCCTAGGCCTCGTACATCCAAGCAAGTACGGTCATTTTTGGGCCTGATTGGGTACTACATGAGGTTCATTCCCCATTTTGCCACCTTGGCAGCCCCGTTAACCGGCCTCTTGAAGGGTATAAAGTCGGTGATGGTTCGCTGGGGGGAGAAGGAGGAGGAGGCGTTCTCCCGTTTGAAGTCGGCCCTATGTGAGTCCCCAGTTCTGGTGACGCCCGACTTCAAGCGGGAGTTTGTAGTTCAAACAGATGCCTCGGGAGTAGGACTAGGGGCTGTGCTTTCCCAAGAGCTCAACGGGGAAGAGCACCCCGTGGTTTTTCTAAGCCGCAAGCTTACCCCAGCAGAAACCCGGTATAGCATTGTGGAGAGAGAGTGCCTCGCCATCAAGTGGGCACTCGAGTCTCTCAGATATTACCTTCTGGGGAGAAGGTTCCGTCTGGTGACCGACCACTCCCCTCTCCAGTGGATGAGTCGGGCTAAGGAGGGGAGCGCTCGGGTTACCAGGTGGTTCTTGTCCCTCCAGAACTTTAAGTTCACTGTTGAGCACAGGGCCGGCCGCTTACAGGGGAACGCAGATGCCCTGTCCCGGGTACACTGCTGTGCGTGTGTTCACCCCCTCAGGCTTGAACGGTATGTTCAAGCCCTCAGGGGTGAACAAAGGGGGGGGATATGTAGGAGAGTCCCCGGAATAATAATGAACGGACGATACGTGCCACAAGAGGTCCTGGCCTCGGTGGAGTAAGAACCGGATCATTGCGGTTACAGCAGCGAATGCTGCTGGCGCAGCGTGTCCGGGCCGGTTCTTACTGTTTCCCACGGCCAGCCCAGGTTTTTGGTGGAGCTGGGCCTTTAAAGAACCCAGCCTGCTGATGATGGGGGTGGGGTGTGTCTTGCTGTGCTGGAGGTTTCCACAGACAGAGTGAGTGCTGGTGAAGGAGAGTCTGGGCGCAGCACACATTGAAGGATAGCCTTGGGACCTGTGGTGCTACGAGCCGAAGGGGCTCTGGCCTGAGGGAGACAAAGGCAGATAGCCTAGAAGCCTGCAGAACTGCTGTGGTCTGTCCAAAACAAGGTGACTCAAACCTGCTGTTTATTTTCTATGGAAGGACTTTTGTTATATGCACTATGTGGATATGCACCTGTGTGGTCTGCACATTGCCTGTTATGCCGTTGGTGTGAATAAAGTCACAGTGTATCACAAAGACTGTCTATGATTGCCTCAATACTGCCGCCGCTACCG
The DNA here is from genome assembly GCF_014858855.1 of Bufo gargarizans. Classification (NCBI taxonomy): domain Eukaryota; kingdom Metazoa; phylum Chordata; class Amphibia; order Anura; family Bufonidae; genus Bufo; species Bufo gargarizans. The sequence goes on from NC_058087.1 coordinate 35,423,335, forward strand.
TAGCCTACCACGAGCACATCCCCACAAACTCCATGACAGCTGAGAGAGGCTAACGAGATGAGGAACTGAACAGCACAACAAAGAGAACTCAAGGAGGAGGTTCTGAAAGGCCTCTGTCAGAGCTTCTCAGCTGTCTGGTTGTGACAGGCGCCCAGGTATAACAGTAAGTGCAGGGAGATGCCTGGGTGCCGCTCTCCATGTCTGTATAGTTAGTTTAGATTTTTTATTCTAGTGAAAGGTCCTCTTTAAAGGTAGGCAGACAATGTCATAGAGCAGCAGGAAATGCTAGCAGAATGCTTGGGTGTATAGGGAGAGGCATTACCAGTAGACAGAGGGGGGGTGCTCATGCCGCTCTACAGATCACTAGCGAGACCTCATTTGGAGTATTGTGCGCAGTACTGGAGACCATATCTCCACAAGGATATTGATACTTTGGAGATAGTTCAGAGAAGAGCTACTAAACTGGTACATGGATTGCAGGATAAAACTTACCAGGAAAGATTAAAGGACCTTAACATGTATAGCTTGGAAGAAAGACGAGACAGAGGGGATATGATAGAAACTTTTAAATACATAAAAGAGGAGAGAATATTTAAAAGAAGGAAAACTGCTACAAGAGGACATCGTTTTAAATTAGAGGGGCAAAGGTTTAAAAGTAATATCAGGAAGTATTACTTTACTGAGAGAGTAGTGGATGCATGGAATAGCCTTCATGCAGAAGTGGTAGCTGCAAATACAGTGAAGGAGTTTAAGCATGCATGGGATAGGCATAAGGCCATCCTTCATATAAGATAGGGCCAAGGGCTATTCATAGTATTCAGTATATTGGGCAGACTAGATGGGCCAAATGGTTCTTATCTGCCGACACATTCTATGTTTCTATATACATTATCGGTATTAGTTTATTAGTTTGCATGTAGTGTCTTGAGAGTGCTGTTATGTTCTGTGTTTTTCGCTGTTCATATATATACACACACGTTTCGAACAAGCATTCTATGGACAAACCACCAAGACTGGCTTTACACATGTGGGTCTATACAGCCAAAGTCAACCTTTTGAAAGCCGGACAATTTTACACCAAAGAATCGGATGCACGCATAATGCATTCTAAAGGCAGTATGAAGTGAATGGAATAATTCCTGTTAACTTCCAAAACAAGATTCTTACCTCTTTCTCTATCTTCAGAAGTTTCTTCACCGCCACCTCTTTGTCTTGCGATAGCCATTTCGCTCTGTAAACACTCCCGAAGCTTCCACCGCCACAGCTTTCATAGAACTGCAAGTCATTGAATTTAATTTGTACAAACGAAGCAGTTAAGGACGACATCTCATAATGACGAAGTGTGGCTCTCAAATACGACCTGCAAGAAAAGGGCAAGTGTTGGTGACACAGCCAGTACACAGTCATATATAGCAACAAATAAAATATTAAATGGGTTGGTCACGATCAAATCTTTTTTTAAATTCCACCCCCCTCCCTCCTCTGCCAGACCTGTCATGTGCTCCCCGCTGTTCGGTTCTATCTGGGCTGCTTTCACTGCACTTCGGTCTCCACAAATAACCGAATGGGGTCACATACGCCGCTGCTGAGGCCAGTCATTGGCTCCAGCAGCTCACGTGACACTGTCCATGCTGGAAGTTTACATGTATGGAGCAAAGTTGTGGGATGGAACCAGGAGGTTGGAAGCAGGTAACTGTGCTTCACGTTACAGGTCCGGCGGGGAGGGGATTAAAAAAACGATTTGATTGTAGATTGACCCTTTAAATAAACATAAAAGATGAATACATATGAAGGTAAATACAACAAAGGTAAATAGAGCATAAAGTGTAGACAATAACTACTTCCCCCTATAGTTTGCAACCATACAATAGATGGAAATCTCAACGAAGATAGTGAATTTTTCTCGTAGCTTACAATAAATATATTCTTGCTGTCATAAAAATCAAGCCTCTACATACTACTTTCCTGTACAGTCAGAGGTGGGCTTCTGCTTACACACAGCAGCCAATCTGAAAAGGACGAGCTAAGGTATACGGCCTGGAAGAGGAGCAAAGCAGCAGCCAGAGCCTGTGATGAGGAGTGTGATTTCAGACTACCTTAGAGTCCCTGCAGCCACTATGCTTATAGTCACTTTTCATATAGTACTAATACAACACTATATCAAATCATCTGTTAGAGATGATTTGGGAGCCTGATCCAGCATAAATAATGCTAGCTGTCGGCTGGACAAAAACCGCTGAAAGCCGGTTCATTTATGCTGGAGAGCAGCCAGATCCGAATATAGTTAATAGGGATCTATTTACTAATTAGGTGACCTCTTAAGGCAGTTGGTCACATTGTATTTTATTTAGGGGTATCAGAGTACAGGGGGCTGAATACAAATGCACACCACACTTTCCAAATTTTTATTTATTAACGTGAAAAAATGTAGAAAAGTTCAAGGGGTATGAATACTTTCTTAAGGCACTGTAGGTGATCCACCAAGGGACCAAGAACAGGCACATGTGGTGCACAGGACGGTGATGTACATTTTTCCACATTATCCACAAGATAGCGGTTAAACGTTTGATTGGTGGGGAGAGTCAACTGCTGGGGTCCCCGCCAATCACAAAAATGGATGCTGTTTGAATGATGCAGCGGACATGCATGCTCCCACCCGTTTCCACTCAGAGTTAGGCCTCTTTCACACGGGCGTCGCGGGTAAGGGCCGCATAGGATGCGGGTGTGCTCAGGGAAAATCGTTGCGTGCAATGCGTTTTGCACACGCGTGATAAAAAACTGAATGTTTGGTACCCAGACTAGAAACTCTTCACTTAAGTTCGGGTTTGGGTCCTTCTATCTTCATTCAGCAGGACCTGCGCTGACGTCACTGTGCTCACCACGTGGTGAGCGCGATGACGTCAGCAAAGGTCCTTTTGCAGGTCCTTCAAGAAGAACAAAGAAGAGGATCCCGGCTGTGCAATCAAGTGGATGGGGTAAGTAATGTTTTTTTATTTTTTAACCCTCAATTAACATTTGACTTTGCATTCTGTATTAAAGAATGCTATTATTTTCCATTATAACCATGTTATAATGGAAAATAATAAAGTAAATGGGGTCGCTCATCCCTCGTCTCCTTAGCAACCATCTGTGAAAATCGCATCCGCACTTGATTGCGGATGCTATGCGATTTTCTAGCATCCCCATTCACTTTTATGGAGCCTGCGTTGCGTAACCCAGAATATAGAACATGCTGTGATTTTATTTTTCATGCAACGCACAAGTGATGCGTGAAAAACATTGCTCACGTACACAGCCCAATTGAAATGAATGGGTCAGGATTCAGTGCGGGTGCAATGCGTTTACCTCACGCATTGCACCCGCACCGAATACTTGCCCGTGCGAAAGGGGCCTTAGCAGAGTGCTTGTAGATTACAGCTGAGTTCTAGGGGTCCCAGCACAGGGACACTTGTAACTAGTAGCGATTGACCAAAGTGGACAACCCCCTTTATGTTCTACCTTACTTGGCAAAAATAAAATCTAGCATCTTTCTCCTTCTGAATTAGTACCTTGCACAGTGCATAAAACAATGTCCGGTGGTTACATGGAAACAGCTAACAAGCTGCTTTTGATGGATCTGTTATTCTTGTAATACAATATGTCTCAAATCAGTACACTGAGTTCACAATGGTGTCCTACATTTAAGGGGCTGTCTTATAAATCTAATGAGAACAACTGCATGTGATGGTTACTGAACTCTCTATGGAAACCTTAGAACCCCCTCTTATGAGCCAATACCGAGAGATGCTGCAGCAGACCTAGTGCATCCTTTCATGATTGGCCACTGCAGGCTAAATGTATACCCAGATGTGGCTACCCCCGAGACCAGATCGGGCTTCCATACAAACTGAGTTGTCTTCATAAGACTATCTATTTTTGCAAAGAAACAACCAATGTAAGTATAAATCATGATAAAAAAAAAAACTGGCACATACAAGTGGCAACATTTTTTTAAAGAAAAATAACCTTGGTAAACCCTTTTAATGTTTAAAGATTTTAAGGGTCCAGCACTTGACATGAAATCGTAATCCTTTATTTGTAATCCGTTAACATGTATTATATGACCGTCCACAGTCACATGTATCTGTACACGCTGCATTTCAAGCTTAGTAGTTCTTGATCACAGCTGTTCATCCCGCTATGGGCCAGCAGCTTCCATGCACTGACAGATGAGGACGGGCATAAACTGGACTAGTATGTGAGTGGGGAGCACTTACAGTCATCTGTTTAATCTATGTTCATCAGGGTAACTGGATTTTCATAGTAAGATATGCATTCAATCTGATAATCAAAAGAGTTTTCCAGGATTAATTTTTTTTTTTACTGATGACCTATCTTCCAGATAGGTCATTAGCAGAGGTTTCAATAATGCCTGTACAAGCGTCATAGACGCTTGTTCAGGCCATTTTACTCCCTGGAAAAGGGTGTACCAAAACGCCTTAGGACACTTTCACACTGGCGTTTTGGCTTTCCGTTTGTGAGATCCGTTCAGGGATCTCACAAGCGGTCCAAAATGGATCAGTTTTTCCTTAATGAATTCTGAATGGAAAAGGATCCGCTCAGAATGCATCAGTTCAGTCTCCATTCCGCTTTGGAGGCGGACACCAAAACGCTACCTGCAGCGTTTTGCTGTCCGCTTGACAAGACTGAGCCAAACGGATCTGCCTGGAACCGTCTGGCTCAGTTTCTGCAGTTTTCTATGACACAATCTGGCACAATAGAAAACGGATCCGTCCTCCATTGACTATCAATGGTGTTCAAAACGGATCCGTCTTGGCTATGTTAAAGATAATACAAACTGATCCGTTCTGAACGGATGCAGACGGTTGTATTATCTGAACGGATCTGTCTGTGCAGATCCATGACGGATCTGGACCAAACACGAGCGTGAAAGTAGCCTTAGACTTTTCCCCGCCATTCACTAGTGCAGTAAGCGCTGTGAACGGCAAGGGCAGCGCAGAAATGCTGCTGCTGCTGCCTCAAACAACCATTAACAAAGCTCCTTACAGTAAGGAGCTTTGTTATTGGTCAGTTTGAGCGGGCTGCCGGAGCTTATGGCACACCGCTCTGAAGTGAGGAAGGCGCACGATCGTCACTGGCGGGGTAAGTGGCCTTACTGTGTAGGGAAATTTTGTGGGGATCCCAGATCTAAGCGCCTTGTTTTTCTCTATAATGATGAGTCTGAAGAGCCTTGCAGAGCACTGTCTCTCATCCCTGCTGAGCGCGGTACTGAAAACTGCCTCAATAGACTACGGCACTCAGCAGTGAGGAAAAGAGACTGAGCGCTTCAGACAGCGAGGGTCTCAGCGCTGGACACGCCAACAGGAGACCAGCAGCAAGCAACACCAACCTCAGACTTGGGTCTGACCACCAGCTGCAAGACAGCGAGGGGACGGGAGGGAGACCCTCAGGGCAGCTTAAAGATGCAGCAGACTGTGATGTGCCTGTGTATCCAGTGCAGGGCCCAGCACAAGCCCCACAGGCTGATACACAGATGTCACAGCATGACTGACTAACCCGCTACTCTCATTGCCAATGCAAATCCTGGAGAAGAGAGAAGCACCATGAAACAGGAGGCTGCATAAGGGGTAGGGTCGGGTTCACACACAGACAGTAGTGGCCAAGGAAAAGCATCACTGTCCCACTATATACCGTACACTATTACACAATGTGCACTATAGTCCAGGACACTATCGCACTATATACTGTACTGTATATACTGTATCACTATGTACACTATAACAGTATATACAGTACATTATCACACTTATGTACACTATAATAGTATAACAGTACACAATCACGCTACATCCCACTATGTGCACTACATACAGTACATTACCACACTGTGCCACCCTTAGCCTACCACTGAGACCCTGCAGAGCTCTCTGTGCCACCCTAAGCCTACATAGCCTCATACTGTGCCAACCTGATCCTGCAGAGCTCTCTGTGCCATCCTAAGCCTACATAGCCTCATACTGTGCCAACCTGATCCTGCAGAGCTCTCTGTGCCATCCTAAGCCTACATAGCCTCATACTGTGCCAACCTGACCCTGCAGAGCCCTCTGTGCCACCCTAAGTCTACATCGCCTCATACTGTGCCAACCTGACCCTGCAGAGCCTTCTGTGCCACCCTAAGCCTACATAGCCTCATACTGTGCCAACCTGACCCTGCAGAGCCCTCTGTGCCATCCTAAGCCTACATCGCCTCATACTGTGCCAAGATGACCCTGCAGAGCTCTCTGTGCCAATCCTAAGCCTACATAGCCTGATACTGTGCCAACCTGACCCTGCAGAGCCCTCTGTGCCATCCTAAGCCTATATAGCCTCATACTGTGCCAAGATGACCCTGCAGAGCTCTCGGTGCCAATCCTAAGCCTACATAGCCTCATACTGTGCCAACCTGACCCTGCAGAGCTCTCTGTGCCACCCTAAGCAGTGGCGGATCCAGAGCCTGGTCTCGGGAGGGGCACTTTCAGATTATTTTCTGTCCGCCGCCACAAAACAATGGTGCTTATAGAACAGACTACACAGTGTATGCTATATGTGTATAACAATCATATTTCACATGAACACTCACAGTTACTTGGCTTGGCCCTTGGGGATCTCGGACACCACTTCCACACTTTGGCCGGGGGCTCGGTGGAGCTGATGTGTTTTAACCTAATGAGAAAGATTTCATAATAAGGATTTGGAGAAAGGGCAGAGGGATAGCAGAGCAGGGAGAGGCCGGTGCTGCTACTAGGGGGCTCATACCATAGGGGAGTAATAAAGCCCACCATAATGCCCCCCCAGTAGAAATCATTCTCCTTATAATGAGACAGTGCAAAAAATACCCCCTTGTAATGCCCCCAGTTGAGCTAATGTCCCCATAGTGCCCCCATAATGTGCCAGTATAAAATACCCCTATATAGTGCCCCTAGTAAATGACCCCATAGTGCTCCACACCCTCCTTCCTCCTAGTGCCCCCCATAATGTACCAGTATAAAATGCTCCAGTAGATGCCCTGTGTCCCCCATAATTTGCAAGTATAAAATACCCCTTCTTAGTGCCCCCCATAGATGACCCCATAGTACTCCTCTCCCCCCTTCCCCATAGTACCCACCATAATGTGTCCCAGTATAAAATTGTACTGTACAGAGAGCCTATATAAAATACCCCTTCTTTGTGGCCTCAGTAGATGCCCCTATAGTGCCCCCAATCATTTGCCAGTAATAATAGCCCCCCTGTGCCAGTAATAACAGCCCCTCTGTGCCAGTAATAACAGCCCCCAATAATAAGAGCCCCTCTGTGCCAGTAATAACAGCCCCCAGTAATAAGAGCCCCTCTGTGCCAGTAATAACAGCCCCCCTTTGCCAGTAATAAGAGCCCCCAGTAATAAGAGCCCCCGGTAATAAAAGCCCCCCTTTGCCAATAATAAGAGCCCCCCTTTGCCAGTAATAAGAGCCCCCAGTAATAAGAACCCCCCTTTGCCAGTAATAAGAGCCCCCCTTTGCCAGTAATAGGAGCCCCCAGTAATAAGAGCCCCCCTTTGCCAGTAATAACAGCCCCCAGGTGCCAGTAAAAGTATTGTATATAATGAAAAAAACAAAACACATACTTACCTCCATGTCAGTGATGCGATGCAGACCTCTTCTGGCCTGTGTCCCACGCTGTATGGCTCAGGCGGCGCGATGACGTCATCGCGCCGCCTGCGCCGGCCTCTGATAGGCTGCCGGCCTAGTGCCTGCAGCCTATCAGAGGAAGGGAAAGGGACACGCCTCTCCCTTCCCTGCCGCAGCACAGGCAGGCATCTGTATCGCTGTCCTGAGGACGGCGATACAGATGACTGGAGATGAGCGCTTCCACAATGGAAGCGCTCATCTCCCTGTGCCCTGCCGCCGCCAGCTCAGGGGGGGCAATTGCCCCGTTGCCCCCCCCTGGATTCGCCACTGACCCCAAGACTACATAGCATTAGCATCCAATCTGAGACCACTGCAGAGGGGGAAGCTCTCATGTGCGCTGTGCTTTGTACCAAGTTGCCCCTAAACTCCATTTCTGCTGAGTGTCCCCAGCTTTAGGCGTTGGAGGAATGACTGTAATAAAGAGAGTCTACAGTTTGCATCTATAAAGGCACTGTGGCACTGTTTCGGTAGCAGTGGTCTTATGTTTAGTATATGATGTCAGCTAAATAGAAAATTGTCTAAATTTGCTATTTATGCATGGAAGACAGTTCTAGAATACTAGTAATTGTTTCCCTGCATAAATAGCAACCCCTTAATGTTATGTAGTCCTTCGTATTAACTATTACAACTACTGTAACTTTCGTACTCCTCATCGGCTAAAAATACTCCTCAAAAATAGTAAGAGGAGTATTTTTACTCTTCCAGAAAAAATGTAGCGCGACCTCTGGTCATCAGTATCTGATCGTGGAGGTTCGACACTCGGTAACCCCACCGATCAGCTATTTGAAAAGGCACCGGCGTTCCTGTGAGCGCCACAGCCTTTCCCTGCTCACCAAGCACAGCGTCGTACATTGTATAGTGGCTGTGCTCAGCACTTCTATGTGACCGATGAACGTGTCGCCACTTGGCCTAGGAAGAACATAGAGAAGGCCACGGCACTCACAGGAGCGCTGATGCCTTCTCAAAAGCTGCGTGGGTCCAGGGTGTTGAACCCCACGGATACTGACTACCTATCCTGAGAACAGGTCATCAGTATAAAAATCTTCAAAAAACCCTTTTAATGCTCTGCCCTGCGCCCTTTCTGGGACTCGGCACATTCCATTGTGCGTAAAGTGACAGGGATTCCTATACCCAACACCCCCGAATCCCTCTTGCTTTTCGCCTTCGACCTCACCATCCCAGCCTATAAGGTCTACCTCTTGAAATATATGCTCCAAGCCGCCAAAACGGTCATTCCCCGCCACTGGAAGTCACCCTCCCCCCCTACTGAAGGAGTGGTTTGAGGAAATAGCTCTCCACCAAAGGATGGAGGACCTCATCTGCGTTTCCCCATTGGCTGCCTCCCGTTTTGTGAAGACTGGGAGATGTTTCGCACCTCCAGTGAGTTCCGGGCTGCACACCTGTAATCAGCGCTCGTGTCTGTTCCCCACCCTCTTCCTTCCCCCTTTTTTTTTTTCCCCCTTGTGTGTGTCCCCTGCTGTCTTCATTGTATGCTCCTCCTCCCAATGCCTTTTCTTTACTGAATATGTTCTTGGTACAGGGGCAGACCCCCTGATGTTTTCAGTTTTTGAAACTGATATTTGACTGTTCTCGACATGCTGTATGTTCAGATACGCTTTTTTGCTTTTGTCCTATTTACCTTGGAAAATTTAATAAAACCTTGAATGAGAAAAAACCCTTTAAAGAGGACCTTTCACCGATTGTGACACTGTGAACTAAGTATACAGACATGGAGAGTGGCGCCCGGGGTTCTCACTGCACTTACTATTATCCCTGGGCGCTGCTCCGTTCTCCCGCTATTCCCTCCGGTATCTCCGGCCACTAAGTTATAGTAGGCGGAGATTTCAGTCACTAAGTTATGGTAGGCGGAGTCTGCCCTTGTCCTGCTCTAGCGCTGGCCAATCGCAGCGCAGAGCTCACAGCCTGGGATGTTATCTTCTCCCAGGCTGTGAGCTCTGCAATGCGATTGGCCAACGCTACAGAAGAACAAGGGTAGACTCCGCCTACCATAACTTTGTGACCGAAGATACCGGAGGGCATAGCAGGAGAACGGAGCGGCGCCCAGGGATAATAGTAAGTGCAGTGAGATCCCCGGGCGCCGCTCTCCATGTCTGTATTCTTAGTTCATAGTGTCATAATCGGTGAAAGGTCCTCTTTAAATGTTTATAAAAGATTTTTTGATTCAATAAGCTGTTTGTTGAATGTTTCCAGGCAGATTTTTGATTTTACAGTGCACAAGCACAAATAAATTTCAGCATATTACTGATATTAGATTGACTATATAAGCCTGTGCTGGATGAAAATGGGGCTTCGCTTAAATAATTCCCTTCATGGCTATAAAGCAAGATATATTTTCCATAGCAAAAGGTGCAAAAAATACCTGAGCTACATTTGCTATAACGTTAAAAAAAACAAACAACATATATATCATCATGGCAGCGATCAGTAGCTACTTTGCAGGTGCACATCATGTTGCACTAATACCGTATTTCAGGCTGATGTGCAACACAAAGATACCCCCCTAGGTATTTACCACCACGTTCTTGTCAACTATGTTACTACGAAACAGCGGTGGTGAACGTTAAAAGCTCCGCTTTCCTAACACACAACTTGGCTAAAAATAATACAAACTATAATAAGCACAAAGCAATAAACTTACAGTTAAATCTTGCTCTGGAGACGGCAGGGAAAGATCCTAAGAGTCCTATCCCAGGGGACGCATCACAGATAAATTAATGTAATGTCTCCGCTCACAGAGGGCACAATTGTACAAGGAGCCGGTGTGCCAGGAGTGAAGTGTTTGGGGAGCACACTTTCCACTGTCAGATCACATAGCCTTTCTGGAATGTCAGGCACGCCATAGCTCAGTGCTGCGCTCATTTCACAATATAGCCAAACCCATGAACATTTTAGCTCATTTACACCATTAGCTTAGACAACCAGGTAATGTCCTGGCAGGTTTGGGGAGGTGCAGTAGTCTTGCACTGGAGACACTTGCATGCTCAGCTTCTGCAAGAATTACAATGTGACTTTTTCTTTGCTGACGTAATGAAGCTCAGTGCAGAAGCTTTCTCCTGACCATGAGGTATGCTTCCAAGAACGGACCTTACGTTTATACAAGATGACTGACAGGTTCTCTTTCTTTTTATAGCGGTACAAAATAAGGTCTGTCCACGCTATTTATCATTTACTGACTTGTCAGACCCCAGGCAATAAGAGACTAAGAATTAAAAAGTTACATATGCTATATACAGTATCTCACAAAAGTGAGTACACCCCTCACATTTTTCTAAATATTTTATTATAAAATATATATACTTTTCATGGGACAACACTGAAGATATGACACTTTGATCCAATGTAAAGTAGTAAATGTACAGCTTGTATAACAGTGTAAATTTGGTGTGCCCTCAAAATAACTCAACACATAGTCATTAATGTCTAAACCGCTGGCAACAAAAGTGAGTACACCCCTAAGTGAAAATGGCAAAATTGTGCCCAAAGTGTCAATATTTTGTGTGGCCACCATTATTTTCCAGCACTGCCTTAACTCTCTTGGGCATGGAGTTCACTAGAGCTTCACAGGTTGCCACTGGAATCCTCTTCCACTCCTCCATGATGACATCACGGAGCTGGTGGATGTTAGAGACCTTGTGCTCCACCACCTTCTGTTTCAGGATGCCCCACAGATGCTCAATAGGGTTTAGGTCTGGAGACACGCTTGGCCAGTCTAGAACCTTTACCTTCAACTTCTTTAGCAAGGGCAGTGGTCGTCTTGGAGGTGTGTTTGGGGTCGTTATCATGTTAGAATACTGCCTTGCAGCCCAGTTTCTGAAGGGAGGGGATCATGCCATGGTTCCCTCAATGAACTGTAGCTCCCCACAGCCGGTAGCACTCATGCAGCCCCAAACCACGACACTACCACCACCATGCTTGACTGTAGGCAAGGCACACTTGTCTTTGTACTCCTCATCTGGTTGCTGCCTCACACGCTTGACACCATCTGAAGTAGGGCTGCACGATATGGGAATTTTGTGCGATTGCGATTAGGGCCCTAAAAATTGCGATAACGATATGCAATGCGATATTTTAAGGGAATTGTGCTAGAGGTCTATTTGCTTGGATTTTCCTGTATGAGCCGCTGACGCCGCCACAGGAGCCCCTGCCGTGACCCGTCACCCAGGTACTGTAATTTTTGCTTTATAAGACGCACCTAGGTTTTTGTGGTTGGCACTGTTATGGGGATCTATGATTGTCACTGTTATGGGGATCTGTGGTTGGCACTGTTATGGGGATCTGTGGTTGGCACTGTTATGGGGATCTGTGGTTGGCACTGTTATGGGGATCTATGGTTGGCACTGTTATGGGGATCTGTGGTTGGCACTGTTATGGGGATCTCTGAATGGCACTGTTATGGGGGATCTCTAAATGGCACTGTTATAGGGGATCTCTGAATGGCACTGTTATGGGGGACCTATGGATGACGCACTGTTATGGAGGACCTATGGATGACGCACTGTTATGGGGGACCTATGGATGATGCACTGTTATGAGGGGGGGGGGATGTGTGCTATGACAGATAGGGCCATGAGGGAGGCCAGCATAAGATGCTATATGTGTGAATGACACACATATAGCATATTATGCTGGTCCCCCTCATGGCCCTATGTGTCACAGCATTACTTTATTAATGTCCCCTCATGTGCCCTAAACCACGCACATAACTGTCTTTGTATGCAGAGTCTTTCTTTACTGCTGAAACAATCACTCTCCTATTGATAGAATCACCAGCCTCTGTACTGCAGCGATACATCAGTGTCAGCCATGTAAAAAGTCAACCATCGCTTTATGAGACGCACTGCCATTTCCCCCCCACTTTTGGGGGGGGGGGGGGGGGGTGTCTTATAAAGCAAAAAATAATCGCAGCATTTTAGGGTTGGCCAAATCGCAATCGCCGATTATCGCGATGTGATTGCTTTGGCGATATATATCATGCAGGCCTAATCTAAAGTTCATCAGATCATAGGACATGGTTCCACTAATCCATGTCCTTAGTCTGCTTGTCTTCAGCAAACTGTTTGCAGGCTTTCTTGTGCATCATATTTAGAAGAGGCTTCCTTCTGGGACGACAACCATGCAGACCAATTTGATGCAGTGTGCGGCGTATTGTGTAAGCACTGACAGGCTGACCCTCCACCCCTTTAACCTCTGCAGCAATGCTGGCAGCACTCATATGTCAATTTTGAAAAGGCAACCTCTGGATATGACGCTGAGCATGTGCATTCAACTTCTTTGGTCGACCATGGCGAAATCTGTATGGTCTTGGCCACCGTGCTGCAGCTCAGTTTCAGGGTGTTGGCAATTTTCTTATAGCCTCGGACATCTTTATGTAGAGCAACAATACTTTTTTTTTAGATCCTCAGAGAGTTCTTTGCCATGTTGAACTTCCAGTGACCAGTATGAGAGAGTATGAGAGTGATAACACCAAATTTAACACACCTGCTCCCCATTCACACCTGAGACATTGTAGTCACATATCACCGGGAAGGGAAAATGGCTAATTGAGCACAATTTGGCCATTTTCACTTAGGGGTGTACTCACTTTTGTTGCTGGGGGGTTAGACATTGTATCAAAGTGTCAGATCTTCAGTGTTGTCCCATGAAAAGAAATAATAAAATATTTTCAAAAATGTGAGGGGTGTACTCCCTTTTGTGAGATACTGTATATTTCTGGCTTGCTATAAGGGGTATTCCCATGTCAGTCATTTATTGATGCATGTACTTAACATGTGCCATCTAAGTTTATGAAAGTAATGGAAAAAGAGCTGAGCAAGAAGGTCACCTGCCCATTCGGTCTACTGAAACATCACCTGGTGGAATAGGAGACAGCGGACCTGTGGATGTGCTAGGAATAACTTTTACACATTTTTTGGACACTTTTCGGAAAACCACTACTAAAGTCTTTGATGCAGTTTGAGCCAAAGTCAAACATGGATCTTGCAGGGCGGAAAAGTAGAAGCCCTCCCTTTATATTTCCCCTACCTTTTTTTTAATACAATTCCTGCCTTGGCTAAAATGATGGAAAATTGTCACATAAACGGAACCTTCACAGACACATAAACGGAGTCTTTCCAAAAACAGCCATTTGTGAAACTACCTGAATAGTTTTTGTTTTATGTCAATGGGAATTGTCATAAAATATGTATTATTCTATACTCACTATAACGGTCATTTGACCAATCTATCCCTTTAGGGGTCCTCACTAACGTTTGCAACAGTGACTTGCTTTGGCTGATACCCTGACTCCCCTGATGAAGCCGCATCTAGCGGTGAAACATGTCGGGAGGGGTAGTGTCTGTTAGTTTTTAGGGACTGGAAACACTATACACGGAGAGTGTATAGGGTCAGCAAGCAACTAATACAAATCGCAATGCTGCTCAATACCATGTAGGCTATATTAACAGTGTATGGCAAGAGGAAATAGTAGATGAGGGAATATATATAGGGGATTCATCCCCACTCCTCCTCAAACTAAAGTGTGGTGATACAGACAGTCCTGAATCATAAGGACAGATTGTAGCCACCTAGGAGCATGAGTTATGTCTCCTGTTTTGTCATAATTAACTGTTGAGAAGGTATACCTACATGGTAATGGTATTGCAGTAAAGAAACACCAAGGAAAATAGCCTTTGCAATCGTAACAAGCCCCATGCAGGGTGTTGTTCAAATAAAGCAGTCACTGTTGCAATTAAAAAGAACGTCAAATGCTGACCCTATTAGGGCTGCAACTAACGATTATTTGAATAATCGATTAGTTGCCGATTAATTTCTACGATTAATCGATTAATCGGGAAAAACGACAAAATTACAAAACAGAGGTTTATATGATCTTACTTGAAAAATGATGTTCAAAGGCCATATTAAAACAAATTGTGGACGACACTATTATGGGGGATCTGTGGACGACACTATTATGGGGGATCTGTGGACGACACTATTATGGGGATCTGTGGACGACACTATTATGGGGGATCTGTGGATGACACTATTATGGGGGATCTGTGGACGGCGCAGTTATGGAGGATCTGTGGACGGCGCAGTTATGGAGGATCTGTGGACGGCGCAGTTATGGAGAGGGGGATCTGTGGACGGCGCAGTTATGGAGAGGGGGATCTGTGGACGGCGCAGTTATGGAGAGGGGGATCTGTGGACGGCGCAGTTATGGAGAGGGGGATCTGTGGACGGCGCAGTTATGGAGAGGGGGATCTGTGGACGGCGCAGTTATGGAGAGGGGGATCTGTGGACGGCGTAGTTATGGAGAGGGGGATCTGTGGACGGCGCAGTTATGGAGAGGGGGATCTGTGGACGGCGCAGTTATGGAGAGGGGGATCTGTGGGTGGCGTAGTTATGGAGAGGGGGATCTGTGGGTGGCGCTGTTATGGAGAGGGGGATCTGTGCACTGTTATGGGCATAACAGTGCACAGATCCCTTTCCTCATAACAGTGCACAGATCCCCCTTCCCATAGCAGTGCCATACACAGACCCCCCCTCCCCATAGCAGTGCCATAGACAGATCCTCCCCCCTCCCCATAGCAGTGCTATACACAGACCCCCCCTCCCCATAGCAGTGCCATAGACAGATCCTCCCCCCTCCCCATAAACAGCCCCGGCCCCGATGCTTATAAGTCAGACTAATCACTGCATCTTTATTTTACCTTTTTGCAATGACGCTCCTGTAACAGCCAGGCAGAGCGGACGGCGGCGCAACGTCACTCACTCACGTGACGCACCTGCTCCGCCCACCTCATGAATGAAGGAGGCGGAGCAGGTGCGTCACGTGAGTGAGTGACGTTACGCCGCCGTCCGCTCTGCCTGTTACAGGAGCGTCATTGTAAAAAGGTAAAATAAAGATGCAGCGACCGCCCGCATAGCAACGAATCGGCGATTATTCGATAACTGGATTCGTCGATAACGAATCCAGTTATCGAATATAATCGATTACATCGATTAATCGTTGCAGCCCTAGACCCTATCACAGCTGTTATCAGCATAATGCAATACTGTCCCCGCATTCACCCTGATAATTACACTTTGGGTCTTTTTTTCCGGTTACAGTTTTAAATGATTATAATAAAGATATTGTTGTTGTTTTTTTAAACGTTAGTGAGGACCCCTAAAGGGATAGATTGGTCAAATGACCGTTATAGTGAGTATTGTTAAATCCCGAGGGTGCCATAAGGGCACTGCAGTTTAATGTATTATTCTAACCACTGGGACCACCACTGATCCCAATAGTGGACCATTCACCACAACTACCATAAAATAAACAGTGTCTCCAGACAACCCCTTGCTAAAGGTCTTTATTGGTTATGTGTAGCTTATAATCGTACACTACAGCTACAGGTTAAATATGCATATATACACTACAGAGCCCCAAGAACAGATTGAGCAAAGCAGTCTGAGATACTGTTGTCCAAACTGGACACATACACTGTATCGAATACAAGAGGTGGCTTTTCTTCAAGTTATGGAGGACCTGTCACCTCTTCTGACATGTCCAATTTAGTAACTACTTGCATTCGCAATGTAATAACAATTCTGGAGCATCTATATTTATGACTCTATGATGTACGATTCCCTTATTATTCCTTCTAGAAGTAATGAATGAATAGCTAGCCGTTTGGAATAAGGGTCCAGCTGGGTGCTACCAGTTGGTAACTATGCAATCAGTGCAGCCAAAGTCAGACGATGCAGTGACCCCCCCCCCCAACTGGTAGCACCCGTCTGGACCTTCGTTGCAAATTGCTAGCAATAACAAAGGAATGGCATAACATACAGTTGTATTAAAAGATGCTCTAGAATTGTTTTTACATGGGAAATGCAAGTAGTTACTAGAATAAATATGTCAGGAGAGGTGACAGCTCTAATGGTTGGGAAATAATGAAATGTTCATTTTGTAGGCATGCACCGTACTAGTTCTTACAGAAGTTAGGAAGCCTATTCTGCGGCAGCATGTGGCAGACCTCCCAATAACACTGTTTCTATTTGTCCTGGAAGGAGATGTGTTTTTAATGATATGTGTTCTGGCCAGTGATGTGTAATTAGCAGATAGCCTCGTCACGCACCTAAGGCAGATTCTACTTATGAATCAGTTCCCAGGAAAAATCAACCGAAAAAGCAGATAGGAAAGTAACCGAGTGATATTGATGTTATGACCTTAAATAACATCACGTGTCTTCTCGAGACAAAGGTTTTATAAACAGTTGTAGAAATAACTAGTGAGAATGTACTTCTTGGCCCATCCAGATATATTTCTATTCCTGAAACTTACCACATAGTCCTATAGAGCGCTGATTATCTTTACTGAATATGGTGGCCTTGTTAGCTTGTCTCCAGAATTATTCCTAGTGACCTTACTTGACATGCCTTTAAGGCTACATGCACACGACCGTTGTGTGTTTTGTGGTCTGCAAATTGCGGATCCGCAAAACACGGATGGCGTCCATGTGCGTTCCACAATTTGCGGAACGGCATGCACAGCCATTAATATAACTGCCTGTTCTTGTCCGCAAAACGGACAAGAATAGGAAAGGTTACATTTTTTTTGCGGGGCCACGGAACGGAGCAACGGATGCGGACAGCACACAGAGTGCGGTCCGCATCTTTTGCGACCCCATTGAAGTGAATGGGTCTGCATCTGATCCGCAAAAACTGCGGCTCGGATGCGGAGCGGACCAAAACAACGGTCGTGTGCATGAGGCCTAAAGGGGTTTTCCGACATTTTACTACTGATGACCCATCTTCATTATAGGCCATCAGTATCTAATTGGTGGTGGTCCGACACCCGCGGCCCCCACTGATCAGCTGTTTGAGAAGGCACTGGCGTTCCTGTGAGCCCTGCGGCCTTCTCACAGCTTTTCCTAGGCCAATGACGACACGTTCATCAGTCACGTGGCCTAGGCACAGCTCATTGAAGTGAATGGGTCTGAGCGCGAACCCAAGCACAGCCACTATACAATGTACGGTGCTGTGCTTGGTAAGCTGTGAGAAGGCTGCGGTGCTCACAGGAACGCAGGTGTCTTCACAAACTGCTGTTCGACAGGGGTCCAAAGTGTCCCTCACTGATCAGATACTGATGATCTATCCAGAGGACAGGTCATCAGTAGAGTTGAGCGGACCGAACCCGAACCCCATTAAAAAGTCAATGGGGACCCGAACTTTTCGGCACTAAAAAGGCTGTAAAACAGCCCAGGAAAGAGCTAGAAGGCTGCAAAAGGCAGCAACATGTAGGTAAATCCCCTGCAAACAAATGTGGATAGGGAAATGAATAAAAATAAAAATAAAATAAATAAAAATTAACCAATATCAATTGGAGAGAGGTCCCATAGCAGAGAATCAGGCTTCACGTCAGCCACCACTGCAACAGTCCATTGGCATATACTTAGGCCCAGGCACCCAGGCAGAGGAGAGAGGTCCCGTAACAGAGAATCTGGCTTCATGTCAGCAGAGAATCAGTCTGCATGTCATAGCAGAGAATCAGGCTTCACGTCAGCCACCACTGCAACAGTCCATTGTCATATATTTAGGCCCAGCACCCAGGCAGAGGAGAGAGGTCCCGTAACAGAGAATCTGGCTTCATGTCAGCAGAGAATCAGTCTGCATGTCATAGCAGAGAATCAGGCTTCACGTCAGCCACCACTGCAACAGTCCATTGTCATATATTTAGGCCCAGCACCCAGGCAGAGGAGAGAGGTCCCGTAACAGAGAATCTGTCTTCATGTCAGCAGAGAATCAGTCTGCATCTCATAGCAGAGAATCAGGCTTCACGTCAGTCACCACTGTAACAGTCCATTGTCATATATTTAGACCCAGGCAGAGGAGAGAGGTCCCGTAACAGAGAATCTGGCTTCATGTCAGCAGAGAATCAGTCTGCATGTCATAGCAGAGAATCAGGCTTCACGTCACCCAACATTGGAACAGTCCATTGGCATATATTTAGGCCCAGCACACAGGCAGAGGAGAGAGGTCCCGTAACAGAGAATCTGGCTTCATGTCAGCAGAGAATCAGTCTGCATGTCATAGCAGAGAATCAGGCTTCACGTCACCCAACATTGGAACAGTCCATTGGCATATATTTAGGCCCCGGCACCCAGACAGAGGAGAGGTTCATTCAACTTTGGGTAGCCTCGCAATATAATGGTAAAATGAAAATAAAAATAGGATTGAATGAGGAAGTGCCCTGGAGTACAATAATATATGGTTAAGGGGAGGTAGTTAATGTCTAATCTGCACAAGGGATGGACAGGTCCTGTGGGATCCATGCCTGGTTCATTTTTATGAACGTCAGCTTGTCCACATTGGCTGTAGACAGACGGCTGCGTTTGTCTGTAATGACGCCCCCTGCCGTGCTGAATACACGTTCAGACAAAACGCTGGCCGCCGGGCAGGCCAGCACCTCCAAGGCATAAAAGGCTAGCTCTGGCCACGTGGACAATTTAGAGACCCAGAAGTTGAATGGGGCCGAACCATCAGTCAGTACGTGGAGGGGTGTGCACACGTACTGTTCCACCATGTTAGTGAAATGTTGCCTCCTGCTAACACGTTGCGTATCAGGTGGTGGTGCAGTTAGCTGTGGCGTGTTGACAAAACTTTTCCACATCTCTGCCATGCTAACCCTGCCCTCAGAGGAGCTGGCCGTGACACAGCTGCCTTGGCGACCTCTTGCTCCTCCTCTGCCTTGGCCTTGGGCTTCCACTTGTTCCCCTGTGACATTTGGGAATGCTCTCAGTAGCGCGTCTACAAACGTGTGCTTGTACTCGCGCATCTTCCTATCACGCTCCAGTGCAGGAAGTAAGGTGGGCACATTGTCTTTGTACCGTGGATCCAGCAGGGTGGCAACCCAGTAGTCCGCACACGTTAAAATGTGGGCAACTCTGCTGTCGTTGCCCAGGCACTGCAGCATGTAGTCGCTCATGTGTGCCAGGCTGCCCAGGGGTAAGGACAAGCTGTCCTCTGTGGGAGGCGTATCGTCATCGTCCTGCCTTTCCCCCCAGCCACGCACCAGTGATGGGCCCGAGCTGCGTTGGGTGCCACCCCGCTGTGACCATGCTTCATCCTCATCCTCCTCCACCTCCTCCTCCTCCAGTAGTGGGCCCTGGCTGGCCACATTTGTACCTGGCCTCTGCTGTTGCAAAAAACCTCCCTCTGAGTCACTTCGAAGAGACTGGCCTGAAAGTGCTAAAAATGACCCCTCTTCCTCCTCCTCCTCCTGGGCCACCTCCTCTTCCATCATCGCCCTAAGTGTTTTCTCAAGGAGACATAGAAGTGGTATTGTAACGCTGATAACGGCGTCATCGCCACTGGCCATGTTGGTGGAGTACTCAAAACAGCGCAACAGGGCACACAGGTCTCGCATGGAGGCCCAGTCATTGGTGGTGAAGTGGTGCTGTTCCGTAGTGCGACTGACCCGTGCGTGCTGCAGCTGAAACTCCACTATGGCCTGCTGCTGCTCGCACAGTCTGTCCAGCATGTGCAAGGTGGAGTTCCACCTGGTGGGCACGTCGCATATGAGGCGGTGAGCGGGAAGGCCGAAGTCACGCTGTAGCGCAGACAGGCGAGCAGCGGCAGGATGTGAACGCCGGAAGCGCGAACAGACGGCCCGCACTTTATGCAGCAGCTCTGACATGTCGGGGTAGTTGTGAATGAACTTCTGCACCACCAAATTCAGCACATGCGCCAAGCAAGGGATGTGCGTCAAACCGGCTAGTCCCAGAGCTGCAACGAGATTTCGCCCATTATCGCACACCACCAGGCCGGGCTTGAGGCTCACCGGCAGCAACCACTCGTCAGTCTGTTGTTCTATACCCCGCCACAACTCCTGTGCGGTGTGGGGCCTGTCCCCCAAACATATGAGTTTCAGGCCTGCTGACGTTTACCCCGGGCTGTGCTGAAGTTGGTGGTGAAGGTGTGTGGCTGACTGGATGAGCAGGTGGAAGAAGAGGAGGAGGAAGCTGAGTAGGAGGAGGTGGCAACAGGAGGCAAAGAATGTTGCCCTGCGATCCTTGGCGGCGGAAGGACGTGCGCCAAACAGCTCTCCGCCTGGGGCCCAGCTGCCACTACATTTACCCAGTGTGCAGTTAGGGAGATATAGCGTCCCTGGCCGTGCTTACTGGTCCACGTATCTGTGGTTAGGTGGACCTTGCCACAGATGGCGTTGGGCAGTGCACACTTGATTTTATCGGATACTTGGTTGTGTAGGGAAGGCACGGCTCTCTTGGAGAAGTAGTGCCGGCTAGGAACAACATACTGTGGGACAGCAAGCGACATGAGCTGTTTGAAGCTGTCTGTGTCCACCAGCCTAAATGACAGCATTTCATAGGCCAGTAGTTTAGAAATGCTGGCATTCAGGGCCAGGGATCGAGGGTGGCTAGGTGGGAATTTACGCTTTCGCTCAAATGTTTGTGAGATGGAGAGCTGAACGCTGCCGTGTGACATGGTTGAGATGCTTGGTGACAGAGGTGGTGGTGTTGGTGGTACATCCCGTTTGCTGGGCGGCAGGTGCCAACGTTCCTCCAGAGGCGGAGGAAGAGGCCGAGGCGGCAGCAGCAGAAGAGGCCGAGGCGGCAGCAGCAGAAGAGGTAGCAGGGGGAGCCTGAGTGACTTCCTTGTTTTTAAGGTGTTTACTCCACTGCAGTTCATGCTTTGCATGCAGGTACCTGGTCATGCAGGTTGTGCTAAGGTTCAGAACGTTAATGCCTCGCTTCAGGCTCTGATGGCACAGCGTGCAAACCACTCGGGTCATGTCGTCAGCACATTGTTTGAAGAAGTGCCATGCCAGGGAACTCCTTGAAGCTGCCTTTGGGGTGCTCGGTCCCAGATGGCGGCGGTCAGTAGCAGGCGGAGTCTCTTGGCGGCGGGTGTTCTGCTTTTGCCCACTGCTCCCTCTTTTGCTACGCTGTTGGCTCGGTCTCACCACTGCCTCTTCCTCCGAACTGTGAAAGTCAGTGGCACGACCTTCATTCCATGTGGGGTCTAGGACCTCATCGTCCCCTGCATCGTCTTCCACCCAGTCTTGATCCCTGACCTCCTGTTCAGTCTGCACACTGCAGAAAGACGCAGCAGTTGGCACCTGTGTTTCGTCATCATCAGAGACATGCTGAGGTGGTATTCCCATGTCCTCATCATCAGGAAACATAAGTGGTTGTGCGTCAGTGCATTCTATGTCTTCCACCGCTGGGGAAGGGCTAGGTGGATGCCCTTGGGAAACCCTGCCAGCGGAGTCTTCAAACAGCATAAGAGACTGCTGCATAACTTGCGGCTCAGACAGTTTCCCTGGTATGCATGGGGGTGATGTGACAGACTGATGGGCTTGGTTTTCAGGCGCCATCTGTGCGCTTTCTGCAGAAGACTGGGTGGGAGATAATGTGAACGTGCTGGATCCACTGTCGGCCACCCAATTGACTAATGCCTGTACCTGCTCAGGCCTTACCATCCTTAGAACGGCATTGGGCCCCACCAAATATCGCTGTAAATTATGGCGGCTACTGGGACCTGAGGTAGTTGGTACACTAGGATGTGTGGCTGTGGCAGAACGGCCACGTCCTCTCCCAGCACCAGAGGGTCCACTAACACCACCACGACCATGTCCGCGTCCCTTACTAGATGTTTTCCTCATTGTTACCGTTCACCACAATAAGAAAAATATTATTTGGCCCAATGTATTGAATTCAAATTCAGGCCTTTTTTTACAGACACCTAACACTATCTGGCTATCTATTTAGGTACCGTATTACACTAATACAGGCACAGCAGTAACGACAGATTTAGCGGGATATAAATTTATGGCCTAGTATTTAGGCGCTGGGTGACAGGTATAGGTTTACTGACAGAATTAGACTTGGAAATGCACAGTAGCGTGTGTGTGAAGTTATTCAGAATGACCCTATGTGCACCTTGAATCTTAAATACCCTTTTTAGGGATAGATTTCAAATAGCTCTGATACAGCAGAAACCACTAAATTAGGAAATTGCTAAATTGGGAATTGTATTTCAACCCAGAACAAAAAATGTGCTTTGACGGACACTAAATAACTTGACCAGCCACAGCAGTAACAACAGATTTTTAGCTGGATATAAATTTGAGGCCTAGTATTTAGGCGCTGGGTGACAGGTATAGGTTTACTGACAGAATTAGACTTGGAAATGCACAGTAGCGTGTGTGTGAAGTTATTCAGAATGACCCTATGTGCACCTTGAATCTTATATACCCTTTTAGGGATAAATTTAAAATAGCTCTGATACAGCAGAAACCACTAAATTAGGAAATTGCTAAATTGGGAATTGTATTTCAACCCAGAACAAAAACTGTGCTTTGACGGACACTAAATAACTTGACCAGCCACACCAGTAACGACAGATTTAGCTGGATATAAATTTGAGGCCTATTATTTAGGCGCTGGGTGACAGGTATACGTTTACTGACAGAATTAGACTGGGATATGGCCAAAAAATAACCACACTATTGCTGGTTAAATGCACTTGGTGTGACAGCTTGACCCTGATGTAGGATTTAGCCAAAAAACAACCACACCATTGAGGGTTAAATGCACTTGGTGACAGGCTCAGCTTGCCCCTGATGTAGTATATGGCCAAAAAATAACCACACTATTGCTGGTTAAATGCACTTGGTGTGACAGCTTGACCCTGATGTAGGATTTAGCCAAAAAACAACCACACCATTGAGGGTTAAATGCACTTGGTGGCAGCTTGTGCTGGCACACCACAAGACACAAAATGGCCGCCGATCACCCCAGAAAAAAGTGACTGAAAAACGCTCTGGGCAGCCTAAAAACAGTGAGCAATTCAATAGCAGCAGTTCAATCATCCACAGCTGCAGATCGATCTCTGAATGAAGTCTTTTGGAGGAGTTAATCACTGCCTAATCTCGCCCTAACGTCGCAGCTGCAACCTCTCCCTATGCTGATCAGAGCAGAGTGACGGGCGGCGCTATGTGACTCCAGCTTAAATAGAGGCTGGGTCACATGGTGCTCTGGCCAATCACAGCCATGCCAATAGTAGGCATGGCTGTGACGGCCTCTTGGGGCAAGTAATATGACGCTTGTTGATTGGCTGCTTTGCAGCCTTTCAAAAAGCGCCAAGAAAGCGACGAACACCAAACCCGAACCCGGACTTTTACGAAAATGTCCGGGTTCGGGTCCGTGTCACGGACACCCCAAAATTCGGTACGAACCCGAACTTTACAGTTCGGGTTCGCTCATCCCTAGTCATCAGTATAACAATGTTGGAAAACCTTTTTGAACTGAATTGAGTTGCTACGAAAAAAAAACAACATAATGAAGTTGTATCATGCTGCAGGGTAGAGCTGTCATAAGGTTGAAAATAATTAAACCAGGCACTTCGCATAATTCTCGCTGCTGCCATGAATGATCTGGTGTTCCTTTTATGTCTCTGTGCCTTCCCATTAAATTTGGCACCCTATATGTATATATTGGGCAGTGATTTGCCAATGGAGGCACCTACATTCAGTTTTCTCCTGAAGCGGAGTCTTGTGTATCACTCCGACGATGTCCAGTAAGTGGTAAACGGTCTTGATGCATTATGTTACCTAGGGAGCCAAAGCTTTGGGCAGTATGTCCACCTTTGTGGTCATAATGATTTGTACATTGCTCATTGTCAAGGGTTATCAGCAGGGGTGCAGCTACCATGGAATCAGGGGAAGTGGCTGCTAAGGTGCCCAAACTCAGGAAGGGGTCCAGCAGGAGGACAAATGGATTTATTTTCAGGGTCCAAGGAGCGGTGAGTATGGTGCTCCCTTGTCTTCTTCTCCAGGCGCCTGTGGTGCACTAAGTCCTGGCAGCGCACAGAGTGTGTAGGAGTGCACTATAACGTGACGCTGTGCAACATCAGGTCGTAGCGTAGTGCGTGCCAAGTCACAGTGCTGCACGAAGAGCGGAGGCGCCCGCAGGAGGAGAAGAGAGGAGAATATTACTTTTGGTCATGTCTGAGGTCTGCATTAAAGGGACTGAGGGGGGATCCTGTTCAAAAAATTGCTGTGGGACCCAATTAGTTCTAGTTACGCCACTGGGCTGGAGTTTCCTTAGACAGAGTAAAAGACATTATTAGGTAGGGCGACCCAGCATAATCTAAGTTTTAGGTTTTCTTCACAAACAACTTTTGTTAGCATTTTTTTCTGCATTATTGCATCCCTAGTGATGCTCCCCCATTGTCAGAGATGCAGTGGCGGCCGTGCGGGCATCAGGAGCGATGCAGGTGCCGGGGAGAGGGATAAGTATAACCTATATGAGGGGCCTGGGCATTGGGGGGGCGGGGGGTCATTATAGGGGTTGGATAACCCCTTTAACTGCACCATTAAAACAGCTGTTTTTATGGCGTTTTTTCAATTCCCATAGAAATTCTTATGGAAAAATGCCTAAAACAAAATGCCTAGAGGGAGCTGCATTTTGGCAAAAAAACATCAAAAGCACACAAAAACGCAACAGCACCAACTCCAAAACATCTCCCGCATCTGCGCTTTCCTTAAGGCCTCATGCACACGACAGTTTTTTTTCACGGCCCGCAAAAACTGGGTCCGTGGGTCCGTGATCCGTGACCGTTTTTTCGTCCGTGGGTCTTCCTTGATTTTTGGAGGATCCACGGACATGAAAAAAAAGTCGTTTTGGCGTCCGCCTGGCCGTGCGGAGCCAAACGGATCCGTCCTGAATTACAATGCAAGTCAATAGGGACGGATCCGTTTGAAGTTGACACAATATGGTGCCATTTCAAACGGATCCGTCCCCATTGACTTTCAATGTAAAGTCTGGAGTTCTGTTATACCATCGGATTGGAGTTTTCTCCAATCCGATGGTATATTTTAACTTGTAGCGTCCCCATCACCATGGGAACGCCTCTATGTTAGAATATACTGTCGGATATGAGCTACATCGTGAAACTCATTTCCGACAGTATATTCTAACACAGAGGCGTTCCCATGGTGATGGAGACGCTTCAGGTTAGAATATACAAAAAAACTGTGTACATGACTGTCCCCTGCTGCCTGGCAGGTGCTGCCAGGCAGCAGGGGGCAGACCCCCCCCCCTGTTTTTAACTCATTGGTGGCCAGTGGGCCCCCCCTCCCCTGTTGTTAACTCGTTGGTGGCCAGTGTGCGCACCCCCCTCCCTCCCTCTATTGTTTTAATACATTGGGGCCAGTGTGCGCGCGCCCCCCAACCCCCCCTCTATTATTTTAATACATTGGGGCCAGTGTGCGCGCGCCCCCACAACCCCCCCCCCTCCCTCCCTCTATTGTTTTAATACATTGGGGCCAGTGTGCGCGCGCCCCCCCAACCCCCCCTCCCTCTCTCTATTGTTTTAATACATTGGGGCCAGTGTGCGCACCCCCCCAACCCCCCCCTCCCTCCCTCTATTGTAATCATCATCGGTGGCAGCGGAGTAGAAGATTTTCATACTTACCTGCTTCTTGCTGCTGCGATGTCTGCGTCCGGCCGGGAGCTCCTCCTACTGGTAAGTGACAGCAATGCGCCGCACAGACCTGTCACTTACCAGTAGGAGGAGCTCCCGGCCGGACGCAGACATCGCAGCAGCAAGAAGCAGGTAAGTATGAAAATCTTCTACTCCGCTGCCACCGATGATGATTACAATAGAGGGAGGGAGGGGGGGTTGGGGGTTGGGGGGGTGCGCACACTGGCCCCAATGTATTAAAACAATAGAGGGAGGGAGGGGGGGTTGGGGGGGCGCGCGCACACTGGCCCCAATGTATTAAAACAATAGAGGGAGGGAGGGGGGGTTGGGGGGGGGGCGCGCACACTGGCCCCAATGTATTAAAACAATAGAGGGAGGGAGGGAGGGGGGTGCGCACACTGGCCACCAACGAGTTAACAACAGGGGAGGGGGGGGGGCCGCACAATGATATTCAAACTGGGGAGGGGGGGGGGGGTCTGCCCCCTGCTGCCTGGCAGCCCTGATCTCTTACAGGGGGATATGATGGGGTTAATTGTACTATCATATCCCCCTGTAAGAGATCGGGTGCTGCCAGGCAGCAGGGGGCAGTCTTGTACGAAGTTTGCAGTGTATTCTAACTAGAAGCGTCCCCATCACCATGGGAACGCTTCTGTGTTAGAATATACTGTCGGAAATGAGTTTTCACGAAGTGAAAACTTAGATCAGAAAAAGCTTTTATGCAGACGGATCTTCGGATCCGTCTGTATGAAACTAAAACCTACGGCCACGGATCACGGACACGGATGCCAATCTTGTGTGCATCCGTGTTCTTTCACGGACCCATTGACTTGAATGGGCCCGTGAACCGTTGGCCGTGAAAAAAATAGGACAGGTCATATTTTTTTCACGGCCAGGAAACACGGCTCACGGATGCGGCTGCCAAACGGTGCATTTTCCGATTTTTCCACGGACCCATTGAAAGTCAATGGGTCCGTGAAAAAAAACGGAAAACGGCACAACGGCCACGGATGCACACAACGGTCGTGTGCATGAGGCCTAACTTTGAATCTGCGAAAATGCTTGTACATGCCCTCATCATCTCCCACCTAGACTACTGCAACACTCTCCTCTGTGGTCTTCCATCTAGCACTCTCGCACCCCTCCAATCTATCCTCAACTCTGCTGCCCGCTAATTCAACTCTCAACCTATTACTCCTCTGCCTCTCCCCAATGACAATCCCTTCACTGGCTCCCCATTGCCCAGTGTATTCAGTTCAAAATACTGACAAATACATACAAGGCCGTCCACGAACTGTCCCCTCCCTACTTTCCCGATACATCCTCACATGCAATCTCCAATCCTCACAAGACCTCCATCTCTCCTCTCATTTTATCACCTTTTCCCACAATCGCCTCCAAGATTTCTCCCGTGCATCCCCCATTCTCCAGAATTCGCCACCCCAACATATCAGACTCTCACCTACAGTGGTATCCTTCAAAAGAAACCTAAAAACCCACCTCTTCAGACAAGCCTACGAACAGTGACCCTGCTGCCTCTATACCGCCATGACCACCTTCACCCGCACCTACTGTGTCCTTCTAGCATACCATGTAAATTGTAAGCCTCACGGGCAGGGCCCTCTCTCCTTCTGTACCAGTTTGTAACTCGTCTTGTTCATGCTTAGTGCAATTGTCTGTATTATGTATGTGCGCCCCTGTTCATATGTACAGCGCTATGGAATGAATGCCGCTTTAATAATAAATAATAATAATAATAATTACAGATGCAAAAGACGCAACAAAAAAATAACTTTTTCTTAATTCACTATAGACTTTAAAGTAACATCTGGCTGCATGGAATAGCAAAGTGGAAAAAATGTCACAAAGAACACTGCTAAAAAAAGCAGCAAAAAAGGGAAACACTCCTAAAAAAAGATCCCAGCCTTACAAGGGAATTCTTATAGATGGCCTTTGCTTTTCCCTCCCGAATAATTATTGATTGCTGACATTACAGTAACAGCCTCTACATTACTACTGAGTACAGAGATCCCCTCCTCTACACGTATGTGCGCGCCTTAGCGGGCAGAGCGATGGTTCTGTGCCTCACGCTCCTGTACAACTGTTTTTATTGCATATAACGCTGGGAATCCACCCTCCAGAATAAACAAGACAAAGTGTGAATTGCGGGAGGAGGAGGAGGGGGTTCTTAGATCTCTTTTGTTCCAGGCTGCCTTTTTTAGTTATATTTACAAGAACATGCCAGCGGCCCTCAGCCTCCCGATGCTGCGCACATCCATGCTCTTCCTTAACGTACACACACTGCTGTGATAACAGTTAATGTAACCCCGCAGCAAGTTGGCAGCTAAAGTGCACACAAGATGGCTGCTCAAGTTTCTCGGATGTTCGATAGGAAAATCCTGCGCGCTGTAACTTGTAAATGTCACTTTTTATAGTTAAACTCTACTGTCACCAAATACATAACTCTTACTATATGGAGACTGGCCAAGCCGCCTTATTTAGCCAAAAACAGCTCCATATATGAACCCGCTGAACACTAGTTATAGTACTTGTTTTAGGGCTTATGCACACTGCTGTATTCAGGCTCCGTGCAACATTCAAGTTCTGTGCAGCCATAATATGGCACCCATAGGGTATATGCACACAGGGGCAGAATTTATAATTCCCCCCACAACAGTTTTCTGTACAGTCGTGGCGAAAAGTTTTGATTTTCACATTCACAAAGTTTGCTGCTTCAGTGTTTTTGGATCTGTTTGTCAGAGGTTTCTTTGGTATACTGAAGAACAATTAAAGGCATTTCACAAGTTCTTAACTTTCATTGATAAATAATTAAGTTTATACAAAGACTTGGTATTTCCAGTGTTGACTTTTTTTCAAGACTTCTGCAATTCTCACTGATGTGCTGGATATCAACTCCTGGCAGCTCATTCTTGTCTAAAGGTGGCCATAGACATAAGATTAAAGTGGGCTGGAATGGCAGATTGCGGCCATTCCAGCCGACTGACGTTTGAAAAACTAGAGTGATCGCCGACGGCAGACTCTTGTCTGCTGAAAATATAATCCGCCATGCTGAAGGACTTCGGCCATGCATCGGCTGAAACTGCATGTTGATGGCATGATCAGCTGAATTCAGCCAATCACTTGCTATTGTGCTCAAGCACCAGGGAGCTGGGTTTTATAAAAAACGGACTCCCTGGTCGGGCAGTTTAGTTGGCAGGATTGTTTGTACTAACAATCCCATAGACGACTGATCGGCTGCAATGCGACAGATCATTATCTCAAATGTATGGCCAGCTTAAGGCTACATTCACACAACATGTGACGGACGTTTTTTTTTCGCAATAGTAGTCTAAGGGATTATTCACACTTTTTTTTTTTTGGCGGCCACTGAATAACGGATGTAAAAAAACAGACCATGTTCCATGCTGTCTGTTTTCACTGACCAACAGCCCCCATACAATTGAATGGCACAGTTTTTAAAGTCAGTTTCTCAGACTTTGGCCTCTTTCACACTAATGATACGGGTTGGCCCAGGATACGTTCAGGGAGCGCTCAGTGAAACTCGCACCATTTTACAAGCAAGTTCAATCAGTTTTGTCTGTAATTGCGATCAGTGTTTCATTTTTTTCCGCGCGAGTGCAATGCATTTTTCACGCGCGTGATAAAAAACTGAAGGTTTACAAACAACATCTCTTAGCAACCATCAGTGAAAAATGCATTGAACCTGGACTGCTTCCGGATGCAATGCGTTTTTCACTGAAGCCCCATTCACTTCTATGGGGCCAAATGCTATGTGAAAAACGCAGAATATGGCCTCATGCACACGGCCGTTGTTTGGGTCCGCATCCGAGCCGCCATTTTGGCAGCTCGGATGCGGAGCTATTCACTTCAATGGGGCTGCAAAAGATGCGGACAGCACTCCGTGTGCTGTCCACATCCGTTGCTCCGTTCCGCGGCCCCGCAAAAAAAATATAACATGTCCTATTCTTGTCTGCAAAACGGACAAGAATAGGCAGTTATATCAATGGCCGCCTGTTCCGTTCCGCAAATTGCGGAAGGCACACGGGCGGCTTCCGTTTTTTGCGGATCCGCAGTTTGCGGACTGCAGAAAAAACGGCACGGTCGTGTGCATGTAGCCTATAGAACATGCTGCGATTCTCACGCAGAAATTATGCGTGAAAAAAATGCTCATGTACACATACCCATTGAAATAAATGGGTCAGGATTCAGTACAGGTGCTATGCGTTCTCTTCACACATCACACCCATGCGGAAAACTCGCTCGTGTGAAAGGGGCCTTTGACAGTTTTTAACAGACATTTTTTCACTGTCGTGTGAATGTAGCCTAATTAGTGCTTGGAGTTTATCACAAAGGCTAAAATCCGGGGCAAAACCACACCAAAATCCATGTGGAATCGCGGCACTCCACGCGAAGATCTGAAAAAAACTGTACTGCCATCATGTGCATGCACCCTAAGGCCTCTTTTACACGAACGATACAGATTGGCCCCGGGTGCGTTCAGTGAAACTTTTGCAAGCAAGTTCAGTGAGTTTTGTTTAAAATTGCGTTCAGTTTTTTCCACGTGGGTGCAATGCGCTTGGATGCGTTTTTCACGCACCTGATAAAAACAACATCTCTTAGACCTTTCACACGGGCGAGATTTCCGCGTGGGTGCAATGCGTGAGGTGAACGCATTGCACCTGCACTGAATCCAGAACGATTCATTTCTATGGGGCTGTGCACATGAGCGGTGATTTTCACGCATCACTTGTGCGTTGCGTGAAAATCGCAGCATGCTCTATTTTGTGCGTTTTTCACGCAACGCAGGCCCCATAGAAGTGAATTGAGCTGAGTGAAAATCACAAGCATCCGCAAGCAAGTGCGGATGCGGTGCGATTTTCACGCACGGTTGCTAGGAGATGATCGGGAAGAGGACCCGATCATTATTATTTTCCCTTATAACATGGTTATAAGGGAAAATAATAGCATTCTTAATACAGAATGCATAGTACAATAGCGCTGAAGGGGTTAAAATAATAATAATAATAATTTAACTCACCTCATCCACTTGTTCGCGCAGCCCGGCTTCTCTTCTGTCTTCTTCTTTGCTGTCCAGGAGGAAAAAGACCTGTGGTGACGTCACTGCGCTCATCACAAGGTCCACACCACATGATCCATCATCGTGGTGATGGATCATGTGACGGACCATGTGATGAGTACAGTGACATCACCACAGGTCCTTTTCCTCAAAGAAGAAGAAAGAAGAGAAGCGGGGCTGCGCGAACAAGTGGATTAAGGTGAGTTCATTTTATTTTTATTTATTTTTTTAACCCCTTCAGCCTTATTTTACTATGCATTCTGTATTAAGAATGCTATTATTTTCCCTTATAACCATGTTATAAGGGAAAATATTACAATCTACACAACACCTAACCCAAACCCAAACTTCTATGAAGAAGTTCGGGTTTAGGTACCAAACATGGCAATTTTTCTCACGCGCGTGCAAAACGCATTAAAATGTTTTGCACTGGCGCGGAAAAAAAACACGCATTTTCCCGCGATGCACCCGCATCTTATCTGGCCCAAATCCATGACGCCCGTGTGAAAGAGGCCTTAGGCCCCTTTCACACGAGTGGGTTTTCCTTGCGGGTGCAATGCATGACGTGAACGCATAGCACCCGCATGGAATCCTTACCCATTAATTTCAATAAGTCTGTGTAAATGAGCGATTTTCACTGATAGTTGTTAAGGGAGGTTGTTTGTAAACCTTCAGTTCTTTATTACACGCGTGAAAAACGCATCAAAACGCATTGCAACCGCGCTGAAAAAATAATAAAACGCTGATCGCAATTACAGGCAAAACTGATTGAACTTGCTTGCAAAATGGTGCAAGTTTCACTAAACGCATCCTGAGACAATCCGTCATGCTCGTGTGAAAGAGGCCTTAGCAACCATCAGTGAAAAACGCATCGCATCTGGACTTGCTTCCAGATGCAATGCGATTTTTACTGAAGCCCCATTCACTTCTATTAAGCCAGGGCTGCGTGAAAAACTTAGAATATAGAACATGCTGCGTTTTTCACGCAACGCAGAAGTGATGCATGAAAAAACGCTCATGTATGAAATGAATAGGTTCAGGATTCAGTGCGGCTGCTATGTGTTCACCTTACGCATTGCACCCACGCTGAAAACTTGCTCGTGTGAAAGGGGCCTAAGGGCTCCTTCACATGCGGCAGATTTTGTGGCAGAAAACTCTGTGACTGAAAATCATTGATTTCTGCATGCCCCATTATGGTGAATGGAACTGATTTTCAGTCGCGGAATTTTCTGTCACAAAATCTGCTGCGTGTGGAGGCGCCCCAAAAGTAAAAATTAAAATTGGTAGCAGATCTTTAATAAACACAAGCAAACCCACGTTTATATGCCATACTAGGGAATCTTTAGCAATAAACGTTCCAGAATCTTGGAAATTACATTTTAATGATATTCTATTTATTATCTGTAAGAGTTCAATGTTCATGGCATGCTCAGTACATAGTGAGCATCATAATGATAAGCATGGACCAATTAATCACTTATTAAAGAGGACCTGTCACCGCTCCTGACAGGCATGTTTTAACAGCTTCATGCATTTCCCATGTAATAACACTTCTGGAACATCTATTCTTATGACTTTATGTTGTGCTGTTCCTTTATTATTTCAGGTCAGATTTATCATTAGCTCAGGTCAGAATAATGGAGTGAAAAAGTCCCATAAAAAAGTCCCAAACGCTAAAACTGTGCACAAATTTCTGCTCTGCACTATGCTCGCCAGTTTTCTGAAAGTGGGCGCGTTTTCTTATGTAAATGAATCTCTAGACGGATTTACTATTGGGACTATTTAAAAAGTCGCAAAAAAGTCGCAATTTCACTCCAGTGAGGACCATGCTTATCTTATGAGACTTTTTAATAGAACATGCGATTTTTTCATAAAAACGTGCAACTTTTTCGTAGAGATGTGCGACTTTTGTAAAGCTGCTTACTGACGGATAAACTGCTACCGTCAAACCACATTTATTACAGTCTTAAAGGGCCGATCATAAATCTGACTTGGCTAAAACTGACTTTAGCCATATGTTAAAGTGGAGTGAGCTGTCACGGCCACCCAACTGCCATGTGCGTGAGGCCTATGCAGAGATAAATCTGGCCCATAGTGTTTTCCTTTTTTTTTTGTATATGGCCTGAAAAAAAGAAAAGCAAACGGACACGGGGAAAAAAAACGGTTCGTGTGCATGAGCCCTTGGACAGGGAGGTCCGTAGGTCCATGTAGGACAAAAACAAGGTTATTGCTGGAAACAACTGTCTGCAGGTCCATGAGACACAGCCCAAGATGAGGTGTTATTTGGGGGTGTATTCTGATACTAGCCAACCAGACTGTCCAGAGACACACCACTTTGTAAAGAAGAATTGTCACACCCAGTTTTTTATTTATTCAGGAATGGGCCGGGGGAATAACAGAGGAACGGTAGAACAGAAACTTCTAATAAAAAATGCTCCAATATTGCTATTTCACAGAGAATGCAAGTACTTACCAAGATGCACACATCAGGAGAGAGGACAGGTCCTCTGAAATATAACGCGCTGACTAAATCTGACTGACTTCTGATACATTTTGTACATCGCAGACTTTACAGAGGATTCACGTTGCCAAATTGGCCTCACAAATGTTAACAATTGAACTGTGTCCAGTGCATTAAAGGGTCACCAACTCTTCAAAAAAACTTTGATATGTCATAGAGATATATCAAAAGTTTAGATCAGTGGGGGGTCTGAGACCCGCACCAATCCCTGAAAGGAAGGGAGAGAAGTGCACGCATGTCACACTCCTCGCTGCACAAGACGGGCTCCATAGCAGTCTAAGGGCTCAATTCCGTCCTCTCCGGCGAGGACAGAGAGTGCAATATATGAGCATTTCTCTTCCATCGTTCTAGAGATTGGTGGGGTCTCAGCACTCGGACCCCCACTGATCTAAACTTTTTACATGTCTCTATGACATATCAAAAGTAGTGTTGAGCGAACTTGTGGTTTCAATTCTTAGATAACCCGAACCTTGTACGCTGAACTTGAAACCACAAGTTCGCTCAACACTAATCAAAAGTGTTTTTTTTTAAGTTAGTGACCATTTCAGCAAGAGAAATGATCCCCTACAGCATTGTAGATCCCAGTATAATCCCAGTTATAGAGGCTTCCAGATACAGAGCTCAACTATGCAGAAAATGTATGAAGACTTCTCCAGACGCTGCAAGCTCAGCTGTTCCTGAGCTTTCAGAAGAAGTCGTCTGCAGAAAATGGGAAGTTCACATTTGAAATGTTTCCCTTGGTAATTTTGCGCTTGGACCTATTTCTCATCTCCAACTTTTCTCATCCCAGCACAGCAGTAGGATTCCCAACCATCGAATAGTTATCCCCTATCCAGCTGATAGGTGATAACTTTTAACAATCAGAATACCCCTCTAGGCTGGGTTCACATGTGTGCTCTGAATTCTTGCAGTCTGTTCTGGAGGAGAAACAGACTGCCAAAGTTCACTGTATCTGGCATAGCCGGATACCACCGTGCACCGCAGGATCCCCTTTCACTGTAATGGGATCCGACTGCTTTCCGGCATATATGCCGGCTTTTGGACACACCAAAAATGCCGTATGTAGTAATTTTTGTCCAACTGAAATCTGGCATGTATTCCGGATAAAGGGGATTCTGGCAGCCTGTTCCTCCTCCAGAAGTGCATATGTAAAAGCCTACAAAGGGTCTCTGAGATATTTATAGTAATGGCCTATCCTCTGAATAGGTCATCAGTATCTGATCAGTAGGGGTCTGACGCCCGGGACCTAAGGCTTCATGCACACGGGCGGTCCCCAATGCACGGGCCACATCCGTGCAGCAGGCCAGACCCATTCAACTTGAATGTGTCCGTGGTCTGTCCGCACAGCAAAAAAATATGACATGTCATATTTATTTGCGGTGCGGAACAACGGCAAGAAACACCATGGAAGCACTCCCGTGACTCCGTTCCGCATCTCTGGAATTGCGGACCCATTCAAGTGAATGGGTCCGCATCTGTGATGCGTGGTGCACATGGCCGGTGGCCGTGGATTGCCCATCCCGCCGTTTGCTGGCCGCAATACGGCCACGGCCACCCAACTGCCATGTGCGTGAGGCCTATGCAAGTCTATATGTGTTTACTGTTCTATTTTGTATCAGAATTAATATGTCGTAGTAAAACACAGCAAATCCATTGTCTGAACGCTAATGCCATTTAAAGCAACACCCTCCTTTATACATGCATGGCTATCATTCATCCCTTGTTTTCCAGAATCATTTATTCTCGTCTCACCGGATTGCTGCTAGTCATACTCTCCTATAGAAGGAAAACCTGCCGCCACACCTGACGCTGATCTACAGAAGTAATGCTGGATCATTTATCATCTGCACTGGCATGGGAAACATTTGTACGATTGTGTGGAAGCTTGGAGCTGGGACACCAAAAATTCTCTAGAACCACAGGAACGATTTACTAAAAGTGCAGGGGGTGCAGCAGCCGCTGAGAGAGCAGAGCCTCTAGGTGTAACGGCAACACCCCCGTTGCTCCTAGAGGCTCATTTGCATATATTTAAACATGTATTTTTCTCAGCAGTGTGGACGCATATGAACATGGGACCAACACAGATGCCTTCAGCTGCCAAGCGCACATGTAACAGGTCAGCCAGTGTCATAGGTACAAAACTGCTGACAGATGCCCTTTAAGTCTCTTAGATCAAAAAGTAGAACAACAATAATACCACTAACAAGTGCTGAAGAGCGGTCCACCATCCGGCACCAGGTAGAGGGGGCCCAATTGAAACCCTCACCATGGCCTGTGCTTGTCAATGCAAGGCCAGGGAAGCTGGGACCTGCAATTCATATGCCTGTCTCATTGCCCATGTCATTTGGGAACAATTGCAGATTAATGACACAGCAGAAATACACGTTCAGGTCACGAGCCGGAGGATTACACAACCCCTGCACTACGTGGATGACACCGCTGATGATCCCTGCCTCTGTATGCAAGTACATCAAGTATAATAATCTATTCATTTCATTATTTCCTTTTGCTTTTGGACATTGTTGAACCCTGAAAGGACTCCTGAATAGTTAGCTGTAGAAGAGTCCCATAAATCAAGCCTGACGCATTCTCCGGAATGAGACACTGATCAGTATCTGCTAATCCTCAGGCCATGTGCGATGACCTTGCACTTGTCAATCAATCCCCCTAGTGACATCCGGACACAAGTGTACAGCCACAAGCAGGTGACAAGACACGGCCGTGCTGCCAACGATCATCAGCATCATATAAAGGAACCTTGATATTCTTCTCCCGCTTCACTGAGATCTGGGGGGAACTTCCTAGCCGGCTGGGTCTAGTTTATTATTCCGGTTTCACAAGGAAACTTTACTAAAGTAAATGTTCGGCTTGAGCTGGGAAATCTCTACACCAAAGTGACAACTCCTCCCAAGTACATAGGGAGAAGACGTCTTAGGCCTCTTTCACACTACCGTTTTTTTTTTCCGTTTTGCGGTCCGTTTTTTGCGTTCCGTATACGGAACGATTCATTTCAATGGTTCCGCAAAAAAACGGAATGTGTTCCGTATGCATTCCGTTTCCGTATTTCCGTTTTTCCGTTCCGTTGAAAAGATAGAACATGTCCTATATTTGGCTGCAAATCACGGTCCGTGGCTCCATTCAAGTCAATGGGTCCGCAAAAAAAACGGAACACATACGGAAACCACAACGGAAGCAAAAAACTGAACAACGGATCCGTGAAAAACGGAACGCAAAACACTGAATTCAACATACTGTAGTGTGAAAGAGGCCTTAAAGGGATTCTGTCAGCTAGTTTGAGCCTATAGAGCTGAGGACATGCGCTGCTAGATCGTCGCTAGCACATCCACAATATACATTCCCCATAGCTCTGAGTGCTCTTATTCAATAAAAAAACTATTATATATATATATATACAAATGAGGCTAGTAAGGAGCCCAAGGGGCTGTTACCGACGTTTCAGGAGCCCAGAACCGCCCGCATCCTCCGAATCTCCTCCTTGCTCCCTTGATGTCACAGTTAAAGTGCCGTAATCTCACGCATGCCAGCTAGCGCATGCACAGTTCTTTCCCTGAGGCTGATGCCAGCACAGGGAAGGAACACCATGTCGGCACTCCTATGCGGCATACTCGCGCATGCGCGAGATTACAGCGCTTCAACTCTGTGACGTCTGTGCCGTGGCTGGGCTCCTGAAACGTTGGTAACAGCCCCTTGGGCTCCTTACTAGCCTCATTTGAATATTTTTTATATAAAATCGTTTTTTTTCTTGAATAAAAGCACTCACAGCTATGGGGAATGTATATTGTGGACGTGCTAGCGGTGATCTAGAAGCGCATGTCCGCAGCTCTATAGGCTCAAACTAGCTGACAGAATCCCTTTAACCATTTCATTAAAGAAAGACTAGGGCCATTCCTCAAATAAAACTTTATAACATGTATAATAATGGGAATCGTAACAGTTTTAGAAGCCGTGAGTTAATGGGTTGGACCTGGCACGTGTGACAAGTAGGGGTGCTCCAGCTTTATGATATTGATGGCCTGTCCTCAGTATCAGATTGGAGGGTGTCCTACTCCCAGCACCCCACCAATCAGCCGTTTGAAGCGGCTGCAGTGCTTGGATGAGTGCTGCGTCGTCCTCACAGTTTTTTTGTTTTTTAATCAATGATCTTCTAAGAGGTCTTATTTTTTGCAGGACAAGTTATAGTTTTTAATGCACCATTTTAAGTTCATGTAATGATTGATTAAAGCCAGCTGTTTAGCTAAAACCCCCTTTGTTTACATCAGTAAAAAGGCGTATTAGTGGTCACTGAGGGGTTAATACTAAATCGGTGGGGGTCCGACTCCTGGCACCTCCGCCGATCAGCTGTTCTGTAGTAGCAACAGGCACCAGAAGTACACAGCTCCATCCATTGTGTTACTTCAATGGGAGCAGTGCTGCAGTACCAGCTCCGTCCACTTCACAGTGGGAGGAGCTGTGTTCTTCCAGCGCCTATTTCTGACACCGGAGCCACTGCACAACAGCTGAGATTCCGGCAGTCGGACCCCCGCTGACCTGATATAGATGACCTATCCTGAGGATAGTTCATCAGTATCAAAACCTCAGAAAACCACTGTAATAAATTGTGAGAGGCAGTGAGACTGTAACCATTGTTATCTATTGTGCATTATGTATTCATTTACTGTAGTCTTCACTGTCATATCTGTGTTTTTTGTTCTCCTGATACTTGTCCAATAAGTTTTCTCTTGAAAAATGTTACAAAATAATAATAAAATAAGACGTGAAACAAAAAAGAGACATCCTTTAATACGGACATCTTTGAACTAGTCATAAATCAGCCTAGAACAGGAGTCAGCGATCTTCTAGAACTCCAGCTGTGGGAAAACTCCAAGCATGCACAATGGCTAGGTTGTTCTTGGAACATGTTCTGGAAGTGAATGGAACATGCTGGGAGTTGTAATTTCACAAGTACAATGCAGAAATAATAATAATTTTAAAAAAATGCATTCACAGTTATGCAGAGTGTTTTACAAATTGCATCTCATAAACACTCATTCTAGCTCAATACTTAAAGGGGTTCTCCGGGCTTTTAATATTGATGACCTATCCTCAGGATAGGTCATCAATATCAGATTTGCGGGGGTCCGACACCCAGCTGTATGCGCACATGCCTTCTCCCTTCTTGTCCACTGCTGCGGTCTATGGCAAAGCAGCGTTGAACAGGAAGAGAGAAGGAAGACGGCACGTGCTCACAGTGGGTTATATATTACACAGTGCTCATATATTACAACATACATGAGGTCGGTACACGGAATACCAACATACTGATCGGCAACATTCACCGCTTTATCAGAACTGGTGTAAAGTAGAACTGGCTTAGTTGCCCATAGCAACCAATCAGATCCCACCTTTCATTTTTCAGAGCTTCCTTGGAAAATGAAAGGATGGATCTGATTGGTTGCTGTGGGCAACTAAGGACAGTTTTCCTGCGACTGTAGCATGTGTTCTCTAACCCATGTGCCACCTGTAATGCCCCCATGCCAGGTCCCTGCACACAAGCTCCACATTTCCTCACAGCCGCTCCCTGCTCTGGTGTCATGGAGCACAGGATAAGGACTGCAGTCCCGGGGGTGAACGGTGTGTACAGGGACCTAAGAACCACTTCTCACAAAGCGTTTCATGCACTTCTGTGCGATACATGCATGAAGCAGCCCGGGACATTCTCAGTGGTCACCGTGCGACAGATTCATTGGAAGCGACATTATGATGTATTGGACGCATAGGGAGACCTTTACTTGCTGCGCCCAAAGCTGCCTGTCACTGGTGCACTGAGGGGAGCACACAGCAGGAGAGCGGCGGCTGCTGAGTCACTGTCCCCTCACTTCTAAACTTCGGCGATGTCCTCTCCAGCCCCTCAGGCATGCCCCGCACTGCGCCCCTCACCTCTGCTGAAGCTGCAGCACGGCCTGAAGTCTTCCAACCTTCCCCAGATATTCCCGGTCCCCTCCAGGTGACAGCCACAAACTTTCCAGCCGCAGCGCTGAGCGGAGCGTGCAACAGCCACTTCCGGCCCTATGTCACTCAGCGCACGGTCCCCGCGGTCTGCTCTAGCGCCACCTAGCTTCTGGACCGTGCAGCGCCCTACTGTACTGCACCTCACAGGACACTACATATACAGGGGGGAGGCTCAACCGGGGGCGAACTGGGAAGGTAAAGTGGCCCTGGAAAAAATCTAGAAGTGGGGCAACACAAGTAGATGGGGCTGATACAAGTTGGCATGGCTAGCAATACCATAGTGCAGCACAGAATACCATCCCACAGAAGCAGTGGCGTGCCCAGGGTGTTTGGCACCCAGGGCCGGTCCTTTCTCTGGCACCCCCCCGCCCCCCAATACTTGACCACTTACATCTTGTGCTCCCTAATGCCCCAGGAACTATACTGCTTAAAAATTGCCCCCCACATAGTAATCCCTCCCATAATAATTTGCCCCCACACAGTATCCCACCATAATATTTTTTCACCCACATGTGCTCCTGTGTGCCCCCCCCCCCACATGTCCCCCAAAGTTAGCATATAAAAAAAACAAAAACAAAAAAACCCTTAAAGCTAAATACTCACCTGCGCTTGCAGAGGAGAGGAAGGCGCGCACACTTCACTGTGCTGCTACGTCCCGCCAGAAGCGCGCGCGATGATGTCATCACGCACGCCTGCCCCGAGATTTCACTACTGCATAGGTCTCAGACCTACTAGGCCTGACGCCTATGGCGGTGATCGGCGGCAGGACAGGGAACTATGCGCTCCTGTGCCTCGCCGCAGTATGTGGGCGTCAGCGCTCCAGCAATGAGTGCTTTCATCTGTATTGATAGAAGCGCTCATTGCTTCTGGCACCCCCCTGAGAGCCAGCACCCGGGGCAGACCGTCCCCCCGCGGGCACGCCACTGCACAGAACCAAATACCACAACGCAGCTCCAAATACCTCTCCAGAAAATGTCCCTGTAGTGGCCATCAATAGCTGCCACGTTCTGTTCTCTTCTTCCAATTGTTTCTAATGTGGAGAAGGAGGCCTAGGAGATGTGATGGCACAACACCAAGCCAGCCCTACCTTCAGCATGCTGCCTGGACTTCCTCTAATAATGACCCCTATAGTTCCCCCAGTAGTATGTACCGGACCAGCGGCAGTGAGGAGGGCTCAGGAGGCCCTATGGGCATCGGCTCACCGGGTAAATTCTCTGTGGGGTCTATAGCGAGTCCGCCCCTTTGGGGGTGAGATGGATAAACGCTTGGTCCAGCCATTAAAAGTTGTTGTCTCACTTCTGCAAATGGCATTTATCATGTAGAGAAAGTTAATACCAGGCACTTACTAATGTATTGTGATTGTCCATATTGCCTCCTTTGCTGGCTGGATTCATTTTTCCATCACATTATACACTGCTCAAATCCAGGGTTTACCACTTAGTGTTGAGCAAAGCTAGCTTCCGATGCTTCATCCGAAGTTGCTTCGTTCAAAACTTCGGAATAATACTGTACGGAGATCTGTCTCTGTACAGTATTAGAATGTAAGGGCTCCGATAAGTCAGTTATTCATGAAGTTACGCGCTACTTCGTTGAATAACTTTGGTAGTTTGTTTTTAAAGTGGAAAACCACTTTAAAACTTGAAACCGAACTCAGATTTGGTTCCAAGTTACTAGCCTGAACCAAAGCAGAGTTCGGTTTCAAGTTTTAAAGTGGTTCGCCACTTTAAAAATAAACTACTGAAGTTATTCAACGAAGTCATGTGCGACTTCGTGAATTACTGACCGGCTCTCCGTACAGTATTATTCCGAAGTTTCGAACGAAGCGACTTCGGATGAAGCATTGGAAGCTTGCTTCACTCAACACCAGTTATGGCCACCCTGCAATCCAACAGCGGTGGACGTACAGTACTACCTCTCTGGTGGACGAGACAATGGGAGAGTGCATAGGCCGTCGCTTTTTCCTTTACCCTGGGTTCACACCTGAGCGTTCCTCAAA
Organism: Bufo gargarizans; assembly: GCF_014858855.1. Classification (NCBI taxonomy): domain Eukaryota; kingdom Metazoa; phylum Chordata; class Amphibia; order Anura; family Bufonidae; genus Bufo; species Bufo gargarizans. The sequence goes on from NC_058087.1 coordinate 35,465,157, forward strand.
CGCGCGTTTTACGCGTTTTTTGTAATAGTAAACGCGCGTTTGACGCGCGTTTGTATCATTGACTGCAGTGTCCTATGGCCACAAACGCGCGTCAAAACGCCCCAAAGAAGCTCAAGTACTTGTTGAGCATCGGGCGTTTTACAGCGCGTTCGTACGCGCTGTAAAACGCCCAGGTGTGAACCCTTCCCATAGGGAAGCATTGGTTTTCATGTCTTAAGCGTTTTACAGCGCGTTTGAACGCGCTGTAAAACGCTCAGGTGTGAACCCAGGGTAAGTGTTCAAGCACGACCACCGCTGCTGGATTGCATGGTTGTTGTAACCCCTGGAGCCAGCAAATGAGTCAATATGGACAATAACAATACATTAGTAAGTGCCTTGTATTAACTTTTTCTACAAGATAAATGCCATTTGCTGAAGTAAGACAACCTCTTTAAGTATCTCCTTTGGACTTCAATAGTAAACCATATGTTGCATAATATTTTAAACAATAAAATGTGCAATAAACCATTTATTGTATTTATGAGTCTTGGTAAATATACACACTATACAGTCATTTACTGTGACCTCCAGTACACCGCAGATTACGTTATGTAGGTCTTGAGCACCAATTCTGTTACAGTATTTATGTCTACAGATCTAGCTGCTGTGGAGGTACAGTATATACACCACATCTAGTCCACACATATATATGCCTCTTGCAGTATTCATAATGCTAGAATTATATTAATAGCCAAAAGAAGCATCATCCCTTAGGCTACGGCCACACGGTCAGGTTTCCTGATGCAGTTTTGAAAGCCAAAATCAGGAATGGATGATAAAAGGAGAGAAAATAAAAAGGACAGATGTGACTTCTCTTTTTTGAATTCACTCCTAGTTTAGGCTTCCGAGACTGCATCAGGAAACCTGACCGTTTGGTGTACCCTCAAAGGGATTTTCCGAGACTTTGCTACTGATGCCCTATCCTCTGGATAAGTCATCAATAGCTGATCTGTGGGTGTCTGACATCCGGGACCCTTGTCGATCAGCTGTTTGAGAAGGCACTGGCACTCGCACCACGGCCTTCTCGCAGCTTAGCCTAGGCCATGTGTTGTCACGTTCCTCGGTCACATCATAAGGATAGGTCATCAATTGTAAAGTCTTGGAAAACCGTTCTAAGCTTCCTGTACCCTGATGGTTGTTGACTTCATGGCTCTTCTTCATAGGTTGATGGCCTTATGAATCTAGTAAGGGGTCTTCCAAATATAACTAATTTGTGCACCTGCCTGGCATCCATTGTCGGACTGAGAAATATTGCATGGCAATTGGATACCACTGGAGAGAAAACTCATCCCATAGGAAACGATGGAACCAGTTTCATTATCCATTTCCAGCAGGGTCATACAAAATCTGGAGTTTCGGGGGTTGGGTATATGTGGAAAGGCTCTTATTTATTTTACCATTTATAAACCCCTAAAAAATCTCCTCTCCTGCAGAAGTCGATCGCTACTGTAAAGGGAACAGTATTTGCTTTTGAAATCTTCGGGGGAGCCCCAGCTAAGTTTGGGACACCTCTGGTACACAGAAAAGCAAAAACTGAGTTGCCAGGCCAATATATTCTCCTAGAGAGAAGTCTTTCAAGACCCCACAGGGGCAGCCAGGTAAATTTCCTAAAACAGTCATGGGAAAGGCATGGTCTTTTATGAATATATTTTTTGTATGCGTAATTCCTCGTCCATTGAAATACTTTAAAGCTAGCGTTGACGGAAAGTAGAGTTGCCTGATTGATCAACCAAACCTCTATTTGTCTGTGTTAATTTAGACGCCATATTTATGAAGCCACCAGGAAGATAACCAGGAGGAGTGCAGAGCTAGTTGTGGCACTAGGGCTTTGAAGAGGGGTTGTCTAGTTGTAATTTCACTCACCTGGGAAGAGATCTATACTTACCTGCTCCCTGCCCGTCCCCCTCTGGCTCCTGGGCTGTCTTCACTGGACTTCTGGTGCCCGCCTGTCAACTTCTACATTGACGAGGCCACGTGTGCCGCTGCAGCTAATTACGGATCTCAACAGTGACATGTCCCCAAGAGGGCAGACATTGGCTGCAGTGGTGCATGCGACTTCCGGACAGAAGTTGACATGCGGGGACCAGAAGCCCAGTGAAAACAGCCCAAGACCCACGGAGCCAGGAGGGAGCAGGTAAGTATAGATCTCTTCACATGCACCGCTGGGTGGGGATAGAGTATTTAAAGCGAACCTTTCACCAGGATTTCACATAATAAACTATTACCAGTACCTTATATATATCCTCATTGTGTTTCAATGCATTATTGTGCCGCTTTCCTGGGATGGATATTCATGAAAAAAACGAGTTATAAAGTCCTGTCTCCAGCTCCTTAAGTCACGCTCCTGAAGTCAAGGGGGTAGCCCTTCCCTCACTCCGGTCTGTACCTCCCCTGCCCTAACCCCGCCTCTATGTAGTGTAACTGACACCCGGCTCAGTCGCAGGGACCGCGCTTGAACAGGCGGCGCATATGTCAGTTACACTACATAGAGGCGGTGTTAGGGCAGGGGAGGTACAGACCGGAGTGAGGGAAGGGCTACCCCCTTGACTTCAGGAGCGTGACTTAAGGAGCTGGAGACAGGACTTTATAACTCGTTTTTTTCATGAATATCCATCCCAGGAAAGCGGCACAATAATGCATTGAAACACAATGAGGATATCTATAAGGTACTGGAAATAGTTTACTATGTGAAATCCTGGTGAAAGGTTCGCTTTAAAAAAATAAAATCCTGGACAAGAAATCCTTTAAGAAAACCTTCTGAGCTACCATATATAAGGAAAGGAGTAATGTAAATGACATGTCATAATTTGGGCCCTGTAGATTTTGCTTTGGAGCCCAAGGATTTTATGTGAAAACCCTTTTCAGATAAAAGCAAACTGACCTCCAACCCCCCACCCCGAACACGGCAACTGCTGCTTTGACCTGGGGGGAAGCCACAACCAGCCAGACATTGGAACGGACATAAATGTGATATACGGTATGAACTGATCAAGTCCCCCAGAGTAGGAGATGCTCTTAGCAGGTGGATCTCTGTCTGCATCACATAGATTGGTCCATAGTCGGCTCCCATCATGATATCCATTTGCCCTAATGGGGCACACGGATATGTGTCGTCTTCAAGAGAACGTCCCTTTAAGCTAATAAAAAAAAGTGATCAAACTGTATAAGGTTTATAACACAATTTAATCTAAGTGTTTTATATTTACAAAAAAATAACTTTTTTTTTTTTTACTTTAAGACAGGAAAATAAGTTTATAATGTGTTTTATTTGTATTATATGCACATAATGCATTGACCCACAATCTATCCTCATTCTATATACACAGACATAATGACATTCAGTAGTTACATGCCAATTTAATAAATAGAACAAAACCAATTTTGGCACAAAATGTGTTACAGAAAGGAATATATACAGTAACAAAAAAAAATGGAATAAACAGAGTAGTATGCATATATATGGGCACATAAACCAGCATTGGTAGTCTTGTATAGTGCGGCTGTTACTACATTTCCTATGAAGCTCTGCCTTGTTGGGTTACACAAAGATGCCGATGTCTGATTTACAGATATTGAAAAGTACAGATATTCAGTTGAAGGTTTAAGATACAAGAATCTATACAAAGATGGCTGCAATTCAGAGCAGCCAAGTCCAGTTTTAATGCCCATAAGACATAGCATATAACGCAGAATTATATATCTGAGCAGGTTGTGCTTTGCGTTTTCTTTTTTTAGAAATTAGTATAGTATACACTTTTAGGACCACTATAGTCGTCCAGGCGGTTTTTCCTATAAGCTCTTGAATACCTTGTACGGACATACAAGCTATCTATGTAACTATGAACTCCATCTAGACTCTTCTAGAGAATAGTCCTCATCCTACTTTTAGGTTCATCTATGTCTGTGAAGGCTAACCTCCGGCACTCCAGCTGTGGTAAAACTACGACTCCCAAAATGCACACTTGCTTGGCTGTTCTCAGAACTCCACAGAAATGAAGAGAGCATGCTGGGAGTCGTAGTTTCACCACAGCTGGAGTGCTGGTGTGAAGCTTCACAATTATTTTATCAGTGCAATTAAATGCAACTTTGTCCCATTTGCATGAAGTACCAGCTAATCGACAACCAACTGCATTATGCCTCTCTAGTAATCGGAGGCACCTTTACATTGGCAGATCATCGCTAAAGAGCGTTCCTACGAATGCTTGTTGGCAATTTTCTGCCCATTGCTCAGGCAGTGTAAAGAGGCCTTAAGGTCGGCCACATAAGCTAGCTAACACCCTCATACACATGCCTGTGCGGCTGCACCAAGTAAGGGCTCGTTCCCACGAACGTATTTTGCGTTCCGTACAAGGGCAGTTTTCTGCGTTCCACATACGGTCCGTATACGGAACCATTCATTTCAATGGGTTCGCAAAAGATGTGTGCTGCCCGCATCTGTTGTTCTGTTCCCTGGCCCCACAAAAATTACGAGTCCTGTCCCATTCTTGTCCATTTTGTGGACAAGAATAGGCATTTCTATAATGGGCCTCCTGTTCAGTTCCGCAAATTGCGGAAGGCACACGGGTGTCATCCGTTTTTTGCAGATCCATAATTTGCGGGCCACAAAAAACGGCACGGTCGTGTGAACAAGCCCTAACATGAGTTCTTAGTAGGAAGAAGGGGAGGAAGCAGATGCAAGACATCTCTGGCAGCGGCTTATGTTCCTGAGAACAAAAGGATCAGGCAGTTGAAATACAACACATGCCTGATCCTTATCTCCCCTGCCATCTGGGGACACACATTAGATGGTCCCGCATACATCTAAAGTGTATGGCCAGCTTTAGAGACTATATGAACAGGTCCCTTTCTCCTATATCTCCACACCTAAAGTAACAAAATGGTCTGGGATGCTTCCTGCACTGGTCCTTTGCTGGGAAAATTAGGGCTCTGTTCACATCACGTCTGAGCCTTCCCCAACATACACTTCCAACTGAAGGCTCTGACGTCACTTCACACGTATGTTTGTGAATATTTCTAAAAGCAGTTCACAGGAGAAAGAAGGGTCAGGCATGTTGTATTTTAACACCCCCCAAATATTTTTGTTATCAAGGGAGATAAGCCACTAACAGAGGTGTATGACAGAGGCTCATGCACACTTCAATGGGGCCGCAAAAGATGTGGGCAACACTCCGTGTGCTGTCCTCATCTGTTGCCCCGCAAAAAAATAGAACATGTCCTATTATTGTCCGTTGGGCGTACCGTTCCACAAATTGCGGAATGCACATGGGCAGCATCCGTGTTTTGCGGATCCGCAAATTGAGCAAAACACAGAGCGGTCGTGTGCAAGAGCCCTTATTCTGTTCACCACACTGAAAACACATGCATCCTCGACAAGCTGAATGCACACGAATGGGGGTGCTGGGAGCAATACGTCAGCCGAAAAACCATATGGCTATCATATATGACCACCCACTGATGATCCCTACAGTCTGCCTCTACCCTGCCAGAAATGGCTGATCATAGAGTAATTCAGATTCCATATTAGACAACAAAAGGATATAATGTACATTTCCGATCAGGTTTTTGTGTTCTCATCCAGTAGAATAATCATATACATTTCTTGCAGAAACAGCACTATCCACAGGCCGTGTTCGGTATTGCAGCTCGGCTGTATAGAAGTGAACGGAGCTGAACTGTAATACCACACACAACCTGTAGACAGATGTGGCACTGTTTCTGGAAGAAAGCAGCCATGTTTTCTTATCCTGGTTAACTCCAGGAAAAGTTCCTTATCGGGTATCTAAAATTTCCATAGCTTTGTCAACTCTCCGAAATGCACTATGACTACATCTACTAGGTTATATCGGGCTACACTGCAGTTTATTGCATGTCCTCAGGCCCTGGGAAAATTGATGGTTCATATTTATTTATACAGCTTTCGAGCAGAGGAATTATTGTGCAAGAACACAGGAAATGACAATGCTGGATTACTCATGCACATAGTAGCAGATCATTCCTGGTCTGTCTGTGCGCTGTGCTAATAAACCAGAAATATTACATTGCAGTGTATTACTACTGAGCCCACACCTGTCAAAAGGGTTTGGCAGGAAGCACAGATACTACCTGTTAGGCAGGCAATTGCCAGTAATGCACTTTTTTCCCTTATAGCACATGCTGCTCTGCAGATCGTACAACAAGTGATTGCAAAGTTCATTGTAGACCACAGTGAAATGGACTACATAGAGATGGTTTACATACTAAACACAGACCCCAATTCCCATATAACCAATGTCAATGGATGAGTGTCTATGAGCACTGTCACCTACCCTGCAGCTGTGCTCTGGCCTCTTTCACACTAATGATACGGATTGGCTCCAGATGCGTTCAGGGTGCGTTCAGTGAAACTCGCACCATTTTGCAAGCAAGTTCAGTCAGTTTTGTCTGCGATTGCTTTCAGTTTTTTCCACGCGGGTGCAATGCGTTTTGATGCGTTTTTCACGCGCGTGATAAAAAACGGAAGGTTTACAAACAATATCTCTTAGCAACCATCAGTGAAAAACGCATCGCACCTGCACTTGCTTGCGGATGCAATGCGCTTTTCACTGAAGCCCCAATCACTTTTATGGGGCTAGGGCTGCGTAAAAAATGCAGAATATAGAACATGCTGCGTTTTTAACGCAAAGCAGAACTAGTGGGTGAAAAAAAAACCGCTCATGTACACAGACCCCTTGAAATGAATGGGTCAGGATTCAGTGCGGGTGCAATGCGTGCACGGCACGCACTGCACCCGCGCGGAAAACTCGCTCGTGTGAAAGGGGCAAAATGTTAAAATATATATTATTACATGCCAGCCATGCAACTGAAGGCCAACCATACATAAATGAACGTGTCAGCTCCACTAGTCTTTGCTCAGACCAAATAAGTCTTAATTAATGTAAATGGCCAAATGATCTGATTTGGAATCTGTCTCATCTGCCATAAAACTAATGTGACGTGCGTAAAAATCTGTCTGCCAGTTACAATGCCAATGGTGCAGCTTCTAAAAGTTATCCGAAGGACAAATCCATTACAGGGAATAAAACACTACTGCTTAAGGAAGATCATAAAAAATTAGGAAGATGAGAATTGAGCCTATTGTAAAAAAAAATGTGTGTATAGAAACATAGAATGTGTCGGCAGATAAGAACCATTTGGCCCATCTAGTCTGCCCAATATACTGAATACTATGAATAGCCCCTGGCCCTATCTTATATGAAGGATGGCCTTATGCCTATCCCATGCATGCTTAAACTCCTTCACTGTATTTGCAGCTACCACTTCTGCAGAAAGGCTATTCCATGCATCCACTACTCTCTCAGTAAAGTAATACTTCCTGATATTACTTTTAAACCTTTGATAGCAGATTTGTGCCTATGACACCGGCTGACCTGTTACATGTGCACTTGGCAGCTGAAGGCATCTGTGTTGGTCCCATGTTCATATGTGCCCGCATTACTGAGAAAAATGAAGTTTTACTTTATGCAAATGAGCCTCTAGGAGCAATTAGGGTGTTGACATTAAACCTAAAGGCTCAGCTCTCTCTGCACTTTGATTGACAAAGCCATGCAGTATAAACATCAACACGCCTGGTCCTGTCAATCAAAGTGCAGAGGGTGCAGCAGTTGCAGAGAGAGCAGAGCCTTTAGGTGTAACAGTAACTCCCCTTTGCTCCTAGAGGCTCATTTTCATATATTAAACCATCATTTTTCTCAGCAATGCGGACACATATGAACATGGGACCAACACAGATGTCTTCAGCTGCCAAGCGCACATGCAACAGGTCAGCCGGTGTCATAGGTACAAATCTGCTGACCGTTTAGCAATTTCAGGGAATGTAATGGTCCCCTTACCAGGAGTGGTATTACTGAAAAATTTTGTGAGAACTGCATTTACATGCAGCAATCGTCTCCTCTGTACGGAGATTAGCAATCACTACTGTGATCGCTCATCCCTATACAGATTCCTGGTTTCTGTTTACCCAGGGAGATCTGCTGGGCAGAAACAATAATTTTGGGTATCAGATCACCCAATGAATGAGTGTCCGCTTGGACATCATGTAATTGACTGGCACCTTTACATGGCCTAGCTCTACAAACACTTAGGCCTCATGCACACGACCGTTGTTTTGGTCCACATCCGAGTCGCCGTTTTTGAGGCTTGGATGCAGTCTCATTCACTTCAATGGGGCCGCAAAAGATGCGGACAGCACTCCGTATGCTGTCCACATCCGTTGCTCCGTTCCGTGGTCCGCATAAAAAATATAACCTGTCCTATTCTTGTCCGCAAAACGGACAAGAATAGGCAGTTATATCAATGGCTGTCCGTGCCGTTCTGCAAATTGCGGAACACACACGGACGCCATCCGTGTTTTGCGGGTCCGCAAAACACACAACGGGCGTGTGCATGTAGCCTTATCCTGATTATCCGTCCGTGAAGATCAGTTTGACTGGTGAGAACTCTTTGCCCAAGGCTCTGTTCACACAGCATTACATTTGCAGTTTATGGGGTCCATAAACTGCCGCAGTTGTGCACTGGGAAATCTTCCCAATGTATAGCTCCAAAAAAACACTTAGATGTTTGGTACATGTGTGCTGACAAACATACATGCTCCTGTATGCATATATTCTCTTTTATGATTCTATAGTTAGAATAGAGGTAGCAGTCCGGTCTTGTGGGGAGACCGTACAAATTCCATGCTGATGTCTGTTCTTCCATCTCATTATACACTGCTCGTTTCCAGGGTTTATGGCCACCGCTGCAGTGAGGTGTCCGGGACAGGAGCTGCTGCGCATGGGTGTCTATGAGCGCTGCCACAGTGCTGGCCTCTCTGGTGGATTTTTCTTATAGTGTGCAAGCACGGCCACTGTTGCTGGATTGCAGGGTGGTCGTAACCCCTGGAAATGAGCAGTGTATAATTAGATAGAAAAATTCATCAAGCCAGCAATATGCAGGAGGCAATATGGACAATATATTAGCAAGTGCCTTGTATTAACTTTCTCTACATGATAAATGCTATTTGCTGAAGTGAGACAACCCCTTTAAAAAAAAAAATGAGAATTTTTATCGGGAATTGATATTCATGCAAGGCTGCCGTGTAGTATAATAGTCTCAGATCGTCTCTGCTCGCTTCTGCAGTATTATGACGTGTTTCTTGTTCTACATGTGAAGTTTTAAGGCAACCTCACAACTTTTCAATATAAACACAAAAATATAAAAGTCATAACAACTAAACCAAAAATTGCATCCATGTCAATGCCCGATATACATGGCCGGCATTGTTTGGCAAGCAGTTTTCTAAATTCTCCAGATCTGGTAGTATGAGAAATACTTCTACTTGGACCAGCAGGCTTTTAGGGTACCCTCACACATGGCAAAAAGTTCAGCCATAAAAAAAGTTGTGGATTTGTTAGTGTGGATTACGGTGCGGATTTTGTTGCAGATTTCCTGCATGAGAATCTTTCTATTGATTTCAATGGGAGATTTACTCTGCACTGGAAAATGCAGCGCAAAAATTTGCAACAAAATCCGCGCTGATTTTGTAGCAGATTTTTCTGCAGCATTTTACACTGCAGAATAAATTTCCCATTGCACTAAATGGAGACATGATCATACAGGAAATCCAAAACATAACATAATTTGCGCTGCGCAATACAACGCAGGGGTAGACAGTTTTCATCCCCATAGGATAACACGGGGGAAGTCTTGAGTTTGCAGATTTTCTGGCGGAGTTTTCCGTCACGTGTGAAGGCACCCTTAGGTGTGGTTGAAATATGATCTTACACGAGGCACATTCCAGAAACAACCAACATTTTGTGACACTATTTATACTCATACTCCAATGTGAAATGAATTCCACTGGATATCCTCTAGCCTGATAACTGAGGTATAGATTTACAACCCTATAGCTGCCATAAAGGTATCATTTTACATCACACAATCCCAAGTACAGCAACTGCATAACATCCAACGTAGTTGATTGGTGCCTGTATTTCAGAACTACATTAAGAATTTACATTATGTACATATCTCATATTGTTAACCTGTGACGCAAAATAAATTTATAAAACCAAAATAAATAACCATAAGAAAGAATAGAAAATCCCTATATTTGCCACAGTAAATGCCATCAACAAGATCACTGATCATTTTTCTTTCCCTGCTCAAGTGCGCCGTGGCTCCAGCCGATGTGACATTTGAGATAGCGTCCTCTGATTGTCAATCACGTTGAACTGCCGCACATAATTCCGTATGTCCTGGTGATTTTTACTAACAAGTGACGCCTCTGGACCTGGGGGTGAAGACACATATTTGTATTAGTTTGTAATGGTTAATAATTGACTTCATGACTAAGTACCCTCTCACATGCTATGATGACACTACACAGTTCTACACCAATTAAGATCAAGTATTCCTTGCACTATGGGTTAAGAACCAAGGCTATGGGTGTTGCACGACAGCTGCAGCATGTGGAAGGATTTGCCCAGCACCCTGGACTGCCAGTACTTTGGAGTGGAGAAGAAGTATAGTTGAGCTGGTGTCACTGAGTGATTCCAGCTCACAGTGCTGAGTTCCAGTTTCTGCCAAGAGTCCTCAAAGGTATTCTATTAGCTGGGGGCCAGGGGCAGTTGCTCTCACTGGAGGTCTGTGGCTGCAGTGGTTCTGAGGGTCTGTAGTTGCAATGTTACTCAAGGTCTCTGGCTGCAGTGATTCTAGGCATCTGTGGGTGCATTGTTGTTAAAGGCCTGTTGCTGGAGTGGTTCTGGGGATCCGTGGATGCATAGTTACTGAACATTTGTGGCTGCAGTGTTTCTGGGCGTCTGTAGCTGCACTGTTATTAGACGTCTGTGGCTGCGCTGTTACTTGATGAATGTGACTGGAGTGTTTTGGGGGTCTGTAGTAGCACTGTTACTCCAGGTCTGTGACTTCAGTGGTTCTGGGTGTCTGTGGCTGCGCTGTTAGGCCCCTTTCACATGGGCGAGTATTCCGCGCGGATGCGATGCGTGAGTTGAACGCATTGCACCCGCACTGAATACCGACCCATTCATTTCTATGGGGCTGTTCACATGAGCGGTGATTTTCACGCATCACTTATGCGTTGCGTGAAAATCGCAGCATGCTCTATTTTATGCGTTTTTCACGTAACGCAGGCCCCATAGAAATGAATGGGGTTGCGTGAAAATCGCAAGCAAGTGCGGATGCGGTGCGATTTTCACGCACGGTTGCTAGGAGACGATCGGGATGGAGACCCGATCATTATTATTTTCCCTTATAGCATGGTTATAAGGGAAAATAATAGCATTCTGAATACAGAATGCACAGTAAAATAGCGCTGGAGGGGTTAAAAAAAATATAATAATTATTTAACTCACCTTAGTCCACTTGCTCGCGTAGCCCGGCATCTCCTTCTGTCTCCTTTGCTGAACAGGACCTGGGGTGAGCATTAATTATATGAACAGGACCTGTGATGACGTCACTTTACCATGGTAAAAGATCATGTGATGGAACATGTGATGACCGGAGTGACGTCATCACAGGTCCTGTTCATGTAATTAATGCTCACCCCAGGTCCTGTTCAGCAAAGGAGACAGAAGGAGATGCCGGGCTACGCGAACAAGTGGACTAAGGTGAGTTAAATAATAATAATAATTATTTTTTAACCCTTCCAGCGCTATTGTACTATGCATTCTGTATTCAGAATGCTATTATTTTCCCTTATAACCATGTTATAAGGGAAAATAATACAATCTACAGAACACCGATCCCAAGGCCGAACTTCTGTGAAGAAGTTCGGGTTTGGGTACCAAACATGCGCAATTTTTTTCACGCATTACAAAGTTTAGCACTCACGCAGAAAAATCGCGGGTGTTCCCGTAACGCACCCGCACATTTTCCCGCAACGCCCGTGTGAAAGAGGCCTTACCTGAGGTCTGTGGCTGGAGTGGTTCTGGGCGTCTGTGGCTGCGCTGTTACTTGAGGTCTGTGACTGCAGTGGTTTTGGGGCTCTTTAGCAGCACTGTTACTCCAGGTGTGTGGCTGCAGTGGTTCTGGGGGTCTGTGGCTGCGCTGTTACTTGAGGTCTGTGACTGCAGTGGTTCTGGGGGTCTGTGGCTGCACAGTTATGTGAAGACTGTGACACCAGTGGTTCTGGGGGTCTGTGGCTGCGCTGTTACTTGAGGTCTGTGACTGCAGTGGTTCTGGGGGTCTGTGGCTGCACAGTTATGTGAAGACTGTGACACCAGTGGTTCTGGGGGTCTGTAGCTGCGCTGTTACTTGAGGTCTGTGACTGCAGTGGTTCTGGGGGTCTGTGGCTGCACAGTTATGTGAAGACTGTGACACCAGTGGTTCTGGGGGTCTGTGGCTGCGCTGTTACTTGAGGTCTGTGCCGGCAGTGGTTCTGGGGGTCTGTGGCTGCACAGTTATGTGAAGACTGACAGCAGTGGTTCTGGTGGTCTGTGGCTGCACAGTTATGTGAAGACTGTGACACCAGTGGTTCTGGGGGTCTGTGGCTGCGCTGTTACTTGAGGACTGTGACTGAAGTGGTTCTGTGGGTCTGAGGCTACACTGTTACTTGAGATCTGTAAGTGCAGTGGTTTGGGGGCTCACACATTCTGTACATCAATCGAAAAGTTTAATTAACCCTGATCTAAGCCCTACAGAAAAACGTATTGCACTAGTTCAGAGACGTTGCTGTTTCTGGGGGAAATGTTTCACTGGTGCTTGTTTTTCCTGCACATACTGAAATCAAGGAAATCTGGCAATGCTGTGGAGCTGAGAGCCGAGAGGATAAATTGGGGAAAAGCCCTTATGGAATATCTATGAGGAGTGGGGTTGTTTAATCTAGAAATCTCTGTTAAATATGACAAACTGCCAATAGTGACTCACAAACACAACCAAACGCCATCCTTGCTCACCGTTTGTGGCTTACCTTCCAGAATTGTTTGTTGGTTGGGATGGGGAATTTAGTAGCTTTTGTTTTTCTGGCTGGTATATAACAGAACGTACGGTAATGCTCTAATAAAAGCCTTGTAATATAGCAAAGTTAAATCATAAAATATAGTATTGTGTGTAACCTCTCATTTTATTTACAGATCTGACTTTGCAAACGGTTACTGGAAACGTGACTTGCTTGTCTGTTCTTGTACAATTTATATTCAGGACTGCGTCTGTCCAGCCAGTCATTAGACAATCACAGAAGCATGTTAAGATGGCAGGCTAATTAGGATTCTAACAGAAAAAGTGGCTGCCGCACAGATTCTGAAGTCATTATGATAAATATGGAAATTGTGTCGTGTAATATTGTGTCTCTTGCGCTACAATCATACAAAATTACTTTGATGGAAAATGCAACTTACTAAAGGGCACGCTCCGACAGTATCTCATTGTCCTTACTGTATTTGCAATCATGCGCTGCAAAAAAAATAAAAAGTCATTAAAAAAAATTCTATATAAACACTAAAAGTGACATAATTATAACATTGTGACATCTGGGTAAGTGGTGCCTAAATCATAAGGATGCCAACAAGCCAACCAAGGTTGTAAAATGCTCCAAAATAAGCACCAATGTCATTACCAATATCAGTGATGCCCCATGTAAAGACTGCATCCCGGGGACCATGCATTATAAAGTGTGCTGAGGTCTACAGGAGAAGGGCTACAGAAAATGAGGCAACGCCATTCTGCCTGGGCAGCCCTCCCGGGACCAGTAGATTTGCTGTTGGGGGGTTGAAGGACCTGTGATGATGTCATCACAGGTCCTTGTAGATGCACTTTGCAAACCTGGGAACTACACCATTCTTGGTGCAGTTCCTTTGCTAGATCATGCAGGACCCGTGATGCTGAAGATGATGTCATCAAAGGTCCTGGCAGATGCACTGTGCAAACCTGGGAACTACACCATTCTTGGTGCAGTTCCTTTGCTAGATCATGCAGGACCTGTGATGCTGAAGATGATGTCATCACAGGTCCTTGTAGATGCACTTTGCAAACCTGGGAACTACACCATTCTTGGTGCAGTTCCTTTGCTAGATCATGCAGGACCTGTGATGCTGAAGATGATGTCATCAAAGGTCCTGGCAGATGCACTGTTTTAACCCGAGAACTACACTATTCTCTGCGCAGTTCCCTTGCTAGATGTTCAGGACCTGTGATGACATCATCAAAGGTCCTATAGCTTTCTTCACTGACGATAGGAATTTAGACTGAAGATGGACGGGAGGCAGTATTGAAGGTAATTAGGGGGCGGGGGCTATCCTCCACTGCGTGTCCCACTTCCCCACGGGCCCCATAGAAGCTGTGTGGTCTGCCTGTATGGGGGGTACGCCACTGGATATAAGGCAACCATCCTATAAGTCAATGTTTGACCCTTTAAATAAGCCTTAAGACATGACTCTGATATTAAATAAACCAGCACCTAATTTGCAGACAGCTGTTTCGGGGTGATTGTTCCTCATTAGTGCGGAGCAGAGAGCACTGGCTTAACTGGGTGAGAGGCCAAGTCAGGATTTTGGGGGGGGGGGGGTACTACTATCTCTAGAGTGCTTTAGGCCTCATGCACATGACCGTTCCTTCTTTTTTGTGGTCCGCAAAACACGGAAGCCGCCGGTGTGCCTTCCGCAATTTGCAGAACGGAACAGGCGGCCCATTATAGAAATTCCTATTCTTGTCTGCAAAACGGACAAGAATAGGAAATGTTATATTTTTTTTTTTGCGGGGCCACGGAACGGTGCAACGGATGTGGACAGCACACCGAGTGCTGTCCGCATCTTTTGTGGCCCCATTGAAGTGAATAGGTCCACACCCGAGCCGCAAAAACTGCGGTTCGGAATACGGACCAGAACAATGGTCGTGTGCATGAGGCCTTACTCTGATGTTTTTTAGCGGTAAGAAAAAACTGACAAAATTTGTGTGTGGATCTCGTGAACTTCTGATCAGAATGATAATACTGCAGCACTGGTAAACTAGGACACACTGCAATTAATGGACTTAGGCTACTTTTACACCAGCGTTTTTGCTGGATCCGTCATGGATCGGCAAAAACGCTTCCATCATGATAATACAACAATATGCATCCGTTATGAACAGATCCGGTTGTATTATCTTTAAAATGGCCATGACGGATCCGAAAGTCAATGGAGGACGGATCAGTTTTCTATTGTGTCCGAGAAAATGGATCCGTCCCCATTGACTTTCATTGTGTATCATGACGGATCTGTCTTGCTCCTCACCACATTGCAGACAGAAAAAGTCTGCTTACAGCGTTATTCTGTCCGCGATGGGGACACAACCAAACGGAACGAAATGCATTCTGGTGCATTCCGTTTCGTTCAGTTCTGTTCTGTCCCCATTGACAATGAATGGGGACAAAACAGAAGCATTTTCCCCCGCTATTGAGATCCTATGACGGATCTAAATAGCATAAAGGATAAGTGCAAGTGTGAAAGTAGCCTTATTTTATTTCACCTTTAATTTGAACTTGAAGACAATTTTCAGCCAAATAACTGAGCTTTTCCCATGCTGACCTGAGAGAGTATATTATGCATACAGGAGGCGTAGTTGAAGGGGTATATGAAGGGTAACGGTATATGAAGGGTACGGGAATGTAAAAGTATCCAGTTTCCTCGTATACTTTCTATATTAATTTCTCATGGTTTTCAATAGCAGAAGAAGAGGTCATTCAACTTGCTGTTAACCTTCACTGATTTCTTCCAGTGGATATCACTTTTCATTATGGAAACAATAACCATTATAGGCTGAAACTGGAAAACCCTTTAAAGGGGCATTCTGACCTCTAGGAGAATGATGTGGCTGCAGAATGTTTGTAGTACACTGCCCCTTTCAAAGTTTTTCCTGCATGTCGGAGTTGCGGGAACCCCGACTATGCAAGGCGATGCATCACGTTTTCATTCACTTTTTTGTTATTGCTTGTTATTTGACCTTGCTTGATATTAGACACTGTTTGGCATTAGTCACTGCTAGTCTGTGACCTTGCCTTTGCCTGCTGAAATTATCTCCTGGTTTCACTCTGCTGTGTATTTGACATAGCTTTTGGATTCTGATCCAGTCCAGGTTTTGACCTCTTTCTGTCTTACTACTCTTTTGCCCCATTTGGTTTAGGCCCCAGCACTTAATCAGGTCAGGGACTGTCGCCAAGTTGTGGCCCACCATTTAGGGTGGATCGTGCAAGTAGGTAGGGACGGTAGCGCGGGTGAAGTACAGGGCTGCACTGTTCCCTACCCTTCATGACAACTAAGTTTTGGTGAATACTTTCTCTTTATATATCTGATTCCCAAGCCTTAGGCTGCAAAAGCCACGTGCATGGATCCGAGAAGGGACAGAGTCCCTAAGGTTCCATATTACGAAGCTGCAGGAAGCTTGTGAACTGCTCTTTGTGGCCTCCAAAATGGCACCTTATTCTACCCTGGAAGTTTCTAAGGGAGAAAACTTTCATAATATGGCATATGATAGAACATGTTTCCATATAAATCTGCGAGAAAAAATGCTGTCTTCCTCTGTGAGGTATAATACAGGTCTACAGATATCTATGAAAGCTGACCAACACTGATCCACACTACGGCCATGTGTAAGGGGCCCTCACAAAGATTTTCCAATCAGTCCCTGTATTACCCAGAACTGCTGCTTTGTCCTTCAGATCAAACATATTTTCTCATACTCCACATTTATTTTTTTCTTTTAACATAGTAATTGAACTTCTTTTTTTGCTCAGAATCAGGACCGGTAAAGTAATGTTCTGTTTCTGGCAAAATAAATGTACAATTATACATAAGTGTTCCTCACTTGCAAGTCTTTAATTCCATCTGTTCTATTTTCCACGCAGCTAATTATAATAACATATTATATAACTACTTGCTATAATATCCAGCAGCTGTTGGTATCAGACAGCTATTTATAACGTACATGGAGACCTGTGTGGGGAACATGGCACGGCCCAGCAGAGGATCGTCCTGCGACATGACCTCATAATTGTTATAAATATTCACTAACTCACTAAGGATATATCAGATTCATTGGTGTCGGGGTTAGAACGTGACGAAACGCTCTACAGTTCTGTAAATGCCCTCAAGATAGAAGATGAGAAGTGCTAAATCCTTGCTGCGACTTGTATACTAGAGAGGGCAGGGATGACAGTCGGAGATATTTTTACCATATAGGTCACTACAGAACCTAATAGTTTAGCACTCTTTAAGGCTGCCTTCACATGTGGCAGATTTAGTTGTAGAAAATTAGGCTACATTTACACGACAGTTAAAAACGAATGCAAAGTGGATGGAAAACGGGCATTAAAAACAGACAGGCAGACAGAAAATGGATGCACGCATGGATGCAAAATGTCCACGAAAAATAACAGTTTTTAATGGTCGTTTTTTTTCACTGTGATGTGAATGTAGCCTTAAAGGCGGGTGTAGACAGGCCGATGGAGTAGCAGATTGTCGGGAAGGAAGTGTTCCTTTCTGACAGTCGGCTGCTTGCTCAGTGAAGGAGACCACTGCATTTACATGCAGCGATCTCCTTCACTGTATGAGGATAGGGGATTGCCATTGCGATCCCTCGTCCCCATACAGAATCATGGTTTCTGGGATGCAGATTGTTGTTTAGACAGCACGATCTGGTGCGCATAAATAATAATTGGTGGAGCCTGAATGAACGACAGGATCACCTGATGAACGAGCGTTTAGATGGCCAGATTATCGGAAATGAGGCCTCAAGAAAAAATAGCAATACAGATAAATGTTCACATCTATCTTTGAACTCCATACCGTTTTAGGATAAACATTCTGTGCTGATTGATTTCCTAATATAGCTTTATAGCAGACTGACTGCCAAAAAAAGGGGTCAGTCAGCACTTCCCAATGTGCAGGTGCACGCTGCCATGGCTAGAAACAAACAGAAAAAAAAAAGACAATGCAGCAGCACTCTGCAAACACAAATAAAGTACAATAATGCCATAATTGTAGAAAACATTCTGGTGCTAATGCTTCGCTTAT
Source organism: Bufo gargarizans (assembly GCF_014858855.1). Lineage (NCBI taxonomy): Eukaryota > Metazoa > Chordata > Amphibia > Anura > Bufonidae > Bufo > Bufo gargarizans. The sequence goes on from NC_058087.1 coordinate 35,483,216, forward strand.
TTTGCAAATTTGAGTTTCTTGGCAAATACATTTGTACAGAATTATTTGGGCCCGTCTGCCAAACGTCAAGGTGATCTCTATAAGACTTAAAATTCAGGGAGTGCAGGTTCCACTTTGCTTTTTACTATTTTTGGTGCCTAATAAGCAGAGTGGACCCAGCATGCACGTGGAACCTGCACTCCCTGAATTTTATGGTGGCCATTATGGCACATAACAGGTAGGATTTAGTGTTAGGTTCCCGCCTTATAGAGATCGCCTTGACATTTGGCAGACGGGCCCAAATAATTTTGTACAAAATATAGCATTAGCATTAGGGATCGACCGATATTGATAATCTGTGAACTTTCAGGCCGATAGCCGATAATTTATACCGATATTCAGTGAATTTTCATATTTTTATTTTATTTTAATTCCTACACAAATCTGCTGAAAATGAATGTTTATTGTGAACGTGTATTTTTTTTGTAAATCCTTATTTTTTTATTTTATTTATAATTAATATTTTGGTGTGTGTGTTTTTTTTTTTTTTTTTTAACTAATTATTAGCCCCCTTAGGGACTAGAACCCTTGTCCTATTTACCCTGATAGATCTATATCAGGGTGAATAGGACCTCACACTGTACCTGCGGCTCTGTGCACACAGCATCAGGGATGTTACCATGACAGCCAGGGCTTCAATAGCGTCCTGGCTGCCATGGTAACAGATCAGAGCCCCAGCATTACACAGCTGGGGCTCCAAACAGAACTGCCAGTGAGGAGGAGGGGAGAGGGGACTTTGTGGATACTGCCACCAATGATTAACACTGGGGGGCGCACTTTGCCACCAATGATTAATACTGGGGTTTGGGGGGTGGGGGGCGCACTGCGCCACTAATGATTAATACTGGAGTTTGGGGGGCACACTGCGCCACCAATGAAGATAGCTCATTAATTCATACACAGGAGGCGGGAGCTGGCTGCAGAATCACATAGCCGTCTCCCGACCTCTATGACAAGTAGCTGCGATCTGCGGTAGTTAACACCTCAGGTGCGGCACCTGAGGGGTTAACTACCACAGATCGCAGCTACTTGTCATAGAGGTCGGGAGACGGCTATGTGATTCTGCAGCCAGCTCCCGCCTCCTGTTGAATTTGAATGAATGAAAGAGTTATCTTCATTGGTGGCGCAGTGGCCACAGCCCCTCCCCTTTTCTTCTCCTCCCTCCTGTCATTGGTGGCAGTGGCCACAGCCCCTCCCCTTTTCTTCTCCTCCCTCCTCTCATTGGAGGCAGCGGCAGCGGCAGCAGCAGCACAGGGGGGAGGGAGACACTGCTTCCTTCTCCCATGTGCTGCTGAGGGAACACGGAGAGCACTGACAGCAGCGCGATCCTTGTTCCCAATACGTTATCGGAATATCGGCAAAATAGATGCCGATACCGATAACGTTAAAAATCCTGAATATCGGCCGATAATTTCGGTAAAACCGATAATCGGTCGATCCCTAATTAGCACCAGAATGCTTTCTATAATCATGGCATTATTGTACTTTATTTGCGTTTGCAGAGTGCGGCTGCATTGTCTTTTTCCTTTATAGCAGACTGTACGTTGTATTTCTCATGCAGAGCACCAAATCCCCTGCAAAGCCATAGATTTAAAACACTACATTCTGTCTGTCTGTAGTCACCACTAGAGGGAGCCTAGGAGGAATCTGCATATTGTTTTACATATAAGTAGTATACAGGGAGTTCTTAAGCTCCCTCTAGTGGTGGCTGGAGCTACTCAGCATGTTACTGTATATTCCAAATACTGGTGCACTGTATAAACATATATTAAGAAATTATTCAGCACAGATTTAACCTAATCTAATCTTTTATAAAAAATAGTTTGTAATGTTGATTTGCAGACAAGCATAAATACTCTATATGAGAAACTAACAAGTAGCAGATCTCCAGAAGGAATTAATCCTGGCAGTAAGGTAATTAGAATATTTAAAACAATATCAACTGGTTGTAGGGGGTAAAAGCAAAAACTCAGAAGACAAAACAAAAGAAAACTTGTTTTTAAAAAACATCCTAAAACCCCCCAACTAATTCCACAAGGGCCTGTCACCCAACGCAATGTAAGACACTAACGTTAGCTTAATGAGCCAAAGAGGTTAAAGACATGTTTAAAGTTAAATATTTCAATTAGAATTCATTTACATAATGACTTTACTTAAACTGTGATTTAGCATTACAAATGCGAGCTGCTCACAGATGGGATAGGACAAATATCTTGGAATAAATACTTTATATTGCTGTGCTTAGTATAAGCTGTTTATAGTTAATCTCCTGGGAGGCATATGTTACAACTGCTTTCTGATATCAGCAATAATACAATCCACCTTCCCGGGGACACGGAGTACATTCCACATTGTCCATACACAGGCAACAGACAAAAAAACAACAACCACCTACCATTTTCTCAAAGTTTATCAGATGGTCAATAAAAGTTTTATTCCCCTCATGGGTAAAAGTCATGTCTGTAAGAAATGTAAAAAGAGAGATGGCTAAGAGATGTAAGTGAGGTACAAATCTATGACAGCACAAGTATAGACCAGCCATGCTCAACCTGCGGCCCTCCAGCTGTTGCAAAACTACAACTCCCAGCATGCACTAATAGCTGTAGGCTACCCAGGCATGCTGGGAGTTGTAGTTTTGCAACAGCTGGAGGGCTGCAGGTTGGGCAGCCCTGGCATAGACAGATCATAACAATGTGACTTTAGATGATATATATTGATTAATATTAGATAGGCAGATACAGTAGATTGATAGATAGTGTTGATTCTATGGATTTATTTTAAACACCTGTTTTGCTTGAGCTCAGCTCGGGCTCTGGGAAAAGTACTTAAAGGGATTCTGCAGCTTCTTACTGATGATCTAGCCACTGTTTCCCACAGGCCCAGTAATGTCACAACTAGTAGCACTGGCCGGGACGCAGCTAGCCCTATTGAAGTGAACAGAACAGTGCTTAGCCGTGCCCAGGCCAGTAATACTAGTCATGAAGCCACTTGCCTGCAGTAAACAAAAAGGCTGCGGTGCTATTTCCAGCGTTGCTGCCTTTTCAAACAGCTGATCGACAGGGGTCCTGGGTGTCAGACCCCCGATCATCAGTAAGAAAAAGACAGAAGGGAAAGGGGGGTGGCTGCTTTAGCTGCTCATATCTTCTGATTGGTAGCAGCTAGAGTCATGGGCCTGGTCTTATTCCAGACTTTCATACAAGACAAAAACACCCCCGTTGCTCCTAGAGGCTCATTTGCATATATTAAAACTTAATTTTTCTCAGCAATGCGGACACATATGAACATGGGACCAACACAGATGTCTTCAGCTGCCAAGCGCACATGTAACAGGTCAGCCAGTGTCATAGGCCTAAGTCTGCTGACAACGCAGGAACATCAGATCTGTGGGGACTCTTTCCACACCCAATGTCAGCTGATTGCACATGGGGTGGTGCTGCAGGGAGTGCTGACACCCCTTCATGCTCCGTACTTTACTTGCTGGATTAAGTTAAGGATAGACCATCAATTTTGTGGCCCCAGAGAGACACTTTAATTAATATGACTTCAATTGCAAAGTCCACATTACTATTATATACTGATTGTTAAAACCTGGTACAGAGCATGTTTGATTACATTTGCCATTCCATAAAAGCAGGACATTCATACAGGACTGAACTGTAGCATTATAATAGAGAATACGTAGTGTATTTTGTGTAGCACAATAGGGTACATTAGAGATGAAACTGGTTGAATTTGCTGTATATTTTTGTTTTTTACCATGTTAAAGGGGTTGTCCAGGATTAGAAAAACATGGTTGCTTTATTCCAAAAAGAGCACCACATCTGTCCGTGGGTTGTATCTGGTATTACAGCTCAGATCCATTGACGTGAATGGGGCCCAGCTATAATACCACAAACAGCCATCTTTTTCTAGCCCTGGACAACCACTTTAAATACCAACTAAACTGAGATTTGACATAACCACGAAAAGACAACATAAATTGTGTTATCCATTCAAAAGAGAAAAAAAACGTTTGTATGGCTCTTTCTATACACAGAAGATGCCAATTGTGGCAGACTCCGATCCCGTAAACCACCTACCAAAACAGCAAAAATGATCATGGAGGAAGGGTACAACCTCACCAATGCATGGATCCAAGTACATAACATGCATCACAACAACATGCCTATGCCATGCATTACCCAAACTCCACCAGGTTTCTACCTGCCACGCAAAACCTGGTCCACGCTAAACAGGATCAGAACCAAGCATGGGAGGTGCGCATACCTCCTACCTACACAAATGGGGCAAACAACCATCCCCACTCTGTGATTGCGGAAATAACCAGACTATAAAACAAATCATAGAAGAATGTCCGACAAGGTCCCATGATGGCAGCCCAGAAGATTTCCTGATGGCAACCACTGACTCGATTGAATACATAGACAAATTGGATGTTTGTCTATAAACGGACAAAGCCTGCTTTGTTCCACCCTGCCCCACCTACATATTCATTCTGCTTGATCATTGTCACCTTATTTTGCTAAGTGTTGAGTTTATGCATGTGTATATGCCTATGGATTTGCTTATGCATTTTTATGTGTTGCTAATTTTAGTGTCTATGCCATACGATAAATAATAAATAAATATCCATTTCTTACTTTATTGAATGAAAACCATAACAGTTTCACAGACACATGGGTATGAAACAGCAGCATGTGAAGGAATACTGCTATTTTTATACCCATGTGTCTGTGGGACTTTTATGGATTTCATTCAATAAAGTGGCTAAGGCAGGAATGGAGACTTACTGGAAGTACTCCACTCTGTGGAGACTTATTGGCAATGCTGCATGGGAAACTAATATGCAAAGAGGTATACCCCAAGGAAAAGAAACAGTGCCCCCTATTGGAAGTGGCCCCCAATGAGTCAAAATCTGACTTTCCAACAAGCCTTGGCATTTGACAAGGGAATATAGCCAAGCCAGATATCCATCCATCGAACACGACAGCTTTTACAGATGGATATCTGGCTCGGCTATATTCCCATATCAAATCACAAGACTTGTTGGAAAGTCAGATCTTAACTCATAGGGAACCACTTCCAATAGGTGGCGCTGGCGAGTTGTTATCTTTCTTGAGAGATACTTCTTTGCATATTCAACAAAGTAAAATTAGGATTTTAATGAAGTGATCCCACACAAATGTTTATAGAATTAGAAAGGTAGGTACATGAAAAAAATGTATTGAGGGTAATATTCTTTCCAGTGACTGTATTTGTGAGTTCTAACCTCACTTCTGATCCTCGGCTGTGTCATGTGACCAATTCTCCAACTGTCACATGAGAGGAAGTCTATTACTTCTCTCTTCATTCCTATGAGACTGACATGGAGGCTCCCATTGGAATACATACAGAAATTGGCTTCCTGTCCACATATAATGTGATGTGTTATTTGGAAAGTTAGAGTGCTGGTCACATGACACAGCTGATGATCAGAAGGAAGGTTATAACTCACAAAGGCAGTCACTAGTACAAAAATTACCTTCACTACAACTTACATCATGTACCTTTCTAACAGGTCAGAGAATAAAATATTTTGTGGGAGTGCTTCTCTAAATGGTGAGTGCCATACGAACATTTTTTCTCTTTTGGACGAATACTATTAGGTCTATTTCTGTTATTTAGAGCACCACCATAGCATTGTTTGGTGGACTACATGTTCAATAATTGATCAAGCAATTTAGTAGGTTGAGGGTGTAGTGTCAATTATTTTAAACGGTTTTGTATTGAACTATATATGTGAGTAATATTGTATTATCACTGTTCAAGAAAAAAATAAATAAAATCAATCTATATACCCATATCAACACTAAATTAAAACAGTAAATCACCTTTAATGAGTAAAGGTGTGAAAGGAATGATTGGCGGTTCCAGCTTTGCTATGGTCAGCCTATATGCTCGGTGATTGCGAGATGGGTCCTTGAAGATAAAGAAATAAATATTAAAAACACAATCTTTATATTAGATCTAAGTGAAGAGGATGTATACACTAAAGGAGATCTCTGCATGTAAATGGTGCAGTCTCCTTCACTGAACGAGCAGCTGACCGTCGGGAAGGAACGCTTCCTTCACGCCAATCGGCTGCAGAATCGTCCCGTCTAAATCCACCTTTAGGCATCTTCGATTTCAATATAATCTGTCCTTTGTTCTCATGGGAGATAAGTCACTGCAAGAGATGTCTGGCAGCAGGTTACTTCCCTCTCTCCATTGTGGACATGTGCGTATTTGGCGTGCATGTGTATGGAGGAACCATAAGAAATAGCCATTGGCCACCTTAAGTGTGTGATCTAAACTTGCTCATTTCTAAAAATGGGTAAAGTTGGTCATAGACATAAAATACTTGTCTGCAAAACATTGGCAAAACCAGACAAATCTGGTGAAATTTGCTCTCAGTCCGATGTACGTGGTGGTCATACAAATCGGAGTTACAGCAGATGTGACTAAAGTTGGCTGATTCTTCTAGTGATCTGCAGAAAGCAATCTTTTGTCTATGGCTTACCAAGCATGCATATGCTCTTAAAAAGGCGAGGAGGAATTAGCTGCTGCCAGAAACCTCTGGTGGTGGCTAAACTTCATTAGATAGTCAGCCGGGATGAAAACTAGCGGGTTCAGTCAACATTAATCTAATGTATATGGCCACCCTAAGACCAAGTATAATAAAACCTGTGTGTGTTCCTTTTCTTTCCTTCTTATAATGGAAGAGGGTGAAGCAGTTCATTATGTCCTCACACTAAAACAAAATATTTCGTTCATGTCACTGAAATCTCAAAAAACTATGGAGCACAAACACTATAAAACACATACTAGCACACACTTTACTTACCATTAAATTTTCAAATTCTGCATAGATCTTCCTGAATTTGCTTGGAAGTTTCTACAATACATAATCAGTATTTATAAGGGAGGACTAAGCTTTGTGACTGTTCAATACCTAATTATGAAAAGATACTTTTAATTACAAATAAAACATCACACATAGAAAAGTAAAACACGTTACTAGATAATATTGTAAATTATGTGGTAAGTTAACCCTTGCTGGCCCTCCCAATCTGTTCTTAAAGGGGTTGTCTCCCTACAAGGAATGGCATTTATCATGTAGACAAAGTTAATACAAAGCAATTACTAATGTATTTTGATTCTCTATATTGCCTTATTTGCTGCGTGGATTCACCTTTACATCACATTATACACTGCTCGTTTCCAGGGGTTTTGGCCACCTCTACAGAGCAGATACAAGGGTCTCTCAGGGTCCCGGCCACCAAAAAGGCCAGCACTTTATCCTATAGTGTGCAAGCACGGCCACCGCAGTTGGATTACAGGGTGGTCGTAACCCCTGGAAACGAGCAGTGTATAATGTGATGGAAAAATGAATGAAGCCAGCAAAGAAAGCTATATGGACAATCACATGCATTAACTTTCTCTACATTTGCTGTAGTGAGACAACCCCTTTGAGTCTTTTATGTCTCCACCATTTCTGGGAACAGGGTAAGGCTGTTCAGCTGCAAATCAAAGGCATTTATTAGGGTCCCACATTACCCCAAAAATTACATATCCTGCTGTATTTTACTGGAACTCATGTGCCTGTGGTGGTCGAGCCCCCAGTTATTGTGTCAGACTCTGAGAAAAGTAGAGGAGTCATATCAATCCTTTATACTTTCTCTCCTTTTATGATTCACCCCTGATTTTGGCACCAGGAAACCTGGCGGTGTGGCCGTGTCACGGATCAGCGGGTGTGAACCCACTGTGCCACTAACTGGCTATACTCTGGAGGGGTGTGTCTAAGCAACTACATGATTTTTACTAGAGCCTCAGATGGTGAGGATAGACTTGAGCAGTTAGAGTAGTTGCCAGGGACTACTCAAGAGCAATCCCCGAGTCAGTGGCAGCTGGTCCAGGCAGACCAGGAGGTACCCGAGTAGGTACCAGAAGTACAAGCGTAGTCAGGCAGGCAAAAGTTCAGGGCAGGTGGCACAGGAACAGGTCAGGCAATCCGGATCGGCAACAGGAGAGTCAAGGCAAGCAGACAGGGATCAGACAAGAAGCAGAATCCAGGAACAACGTAATAGTCAGGAGCACACGTGAGTATCAGGAGCTTAGCAAACACAAGGACCTTGATACTGAGGCATTGGGAAGGGGGCTGAGCCACTTTAGTACCTGCAGGAGAGCCTGGGTTGGTCAGCGAGGTCACATGACCCAACCCATGCAGCCCAGGAAGTGATTTGTGCTGCCCCTAGGGCAGTGTAACAAGAAACCAGCATCAAGCATGCTGTGGCCGGGGCTGAGTGGAACCTGTGGAGCGGAATCCTCAGCACCACAGCACGTACAGCGACAGAGCCCAGGGCTGCAGAGGTGGACGCAAGGATCACCGCTGAGCATGGTGCCCAGGACCACGGCGGTAAGTGGGGGAACAGCGGCGTACAGCAGCCGCTGTTACAGGCCGTACCCTAACAATTTCTTCAGTAACTAATTGCCAATAAGTGAATGCATCTGTAAGTAAAGTTAATACATTATGAAAATGGCACAGCTATGAGCCTGTATGTGACATATGCCTCCTAAAAAAAAATGTGGGTCCTATTTCTTCAATTTGCTGAGAACAATGATAGCATTTATTACTAGTCCTAGACCTCTGTCCACCCACATCATTCTACAGAGCAGTGCAGTTTATGTAGTATACTGACATTTCCTTATGTTTTGTAGCTTTATGCCTAAGGATACAAAGTTTAATCCACCTCTGCTGGAGATTTATAATTACAATTGAATCTATTGTCAGCGGTACTGTCTCATCACCCATAAGTCCAGGATCTGTGCCAGATACTTCAAAATTAATTTGCTAAAAAAGTTGAGTTAAATAATTTAGTGCGCTTTGGGAATTCATTAATCTACGGGACATTGACTCAGAACACACTTCAATTAGTGCAGAATTCACGTTTGAGAACATTACCTACAAGTGCACTTTATTCTCACACAATGCAGTTACTGCAGACCATGTGATCAATGGCGTACAAAGAAGACAAGTAGACTTGTAAAGAAATAATAGAAACGAGGCCGCACCAACCACACTTCTAACCACCTGCAGCAGGCGGTCCATCCACTTCCATGACTCGGGTGCGTTTTCCACTTATTTGTCTGAAAACATTGCAGCTATGGAGATCACATTCCTGTGCAGTTTATCACTAACCATTGAAAGGGGGAGGAGACAAACTGGGAATAAGCCCCATAGCAGCTGCATGGTCTGCCTCTATGATATGTACATTACCTTTACATACAATATTATACTAACCTGTGCTATACGGTGTATAAATATCGTCTTCCCTTGTATAAGCAAACTTATAATTATAGATAGCAATGTATACATTCAGAGAACTGCCCATAGGCAGATGCCTACTATTTTAAGAGGAAACCGAACAACCCTTGGGATCCGCCTGCAATAAAGAACTGGTAAGTACTTACCTGATATCCTATGCCGTCACTCCGGTTCAGCTCTATCTACCTATCCGCAGTGGTGATGTCACCGGTAGCTGGTCTTGTCGGGTCCATTGCTAAGGCCACATGTTGCTGATGTGACATGACCACCGCAGCCGGGTAAATAGAGCCTGCCGGAGAATTATCTGGTTTCCTCCTGAAAGTGGACAACCCCTTTAGGTTACATTCACATCTGCGGTAAACAGATCTGGCAGAGAACAGCTTGCCAGAGTTCACCGGATCTGGCATTGCCAAATGCTGCTGCTCACCGCAGGACTCCATAGACTATAATGGGATCTGGCGCGGTTTCATCCCTTTTCCAGCATGAGTGCCAGGTTTCGGCCAGACAAAAAATGTTGCAGGATCCCCATCAGCTCCCATTATAGTCTATGGGGGAAACTGGCACTGCCTGATACGGTAAACTGCGGCAAGCTGTCCTCTGCCGGAACAACCTGCCGGATACGTTTACCAGAGAGGTGAATGTAGCCTTAGGTACACAGCAGTATTATAGAAGCTCATGGTAAGGGGCCCAGGATCTCTGTTGCTGTGCCACCATAATACCAGCCATTTAGTACCCAGATACTGGGCCTCTAGGCATCAGGTTAGTACATCACATTCCAGCTTTGTAAGTAGTTGCAGGGCTTTTTGGATTCCCCGCTGAATACGGTGTTAATAAGTTGATGATAATAAACTCTGCCGTGTTTCTTAAAATTAATATAAATTGGCGCAGTTGGTGTACGGTTAATATTGATATTTGTAACCTTGTTGCTGTAACTAACTTGTGCCATAAACAAAAACACAATTATTATTTTCTGATTTGCCAAGTGCAGAAAAAAAAAAAATTGCATTCTTTATGCGTATGCATCTGTCAATGGTAATTGCATTGTAATATTCACAAGCCAACTGTGAAAACATTGAAATACTAATCACATTGGCATTATGACTTATGAGCAACAATCAGTGCGATCAGTAAACATTTTCCCATCTAAATTGTCTGAGCAATAATTGGGGAATGAAAACTAGTGCAAATGATTAGAGAGCAGATCCAGGAAAATATGGCATCTCAGAACTAGGGGGAAGATAAAAATGACAGGCAAGCAAATCGGATTCTGCTCATATTATTCTGCAAGGAATCAATTATAAAAGCTGTTTTCATGCAGATGAGAAGAATATCAAGAGCTGGGGTGGCTAAGTTCAGCCTACCGGATGTTCTTGCTGGTAAGAAGCACAGTTCTGAAGAGATAACACTGCAGATATTCGTTCCCGTCTATTCCACATACTTTAGGCTATTGGAAATGTTTAACTAGAACTATTAAGGGGATGCCCACAGAGAATGTGACTTTAGAGAAGGTGATCTTTGATAAGCAGCAGGCGCTTGATTTAATAAGTGGGTGTGTGTCCTCCAGAGAGAACAGTTTTGCTGCGCTCCGGTTCAGGATCCTTGACTGCTCTTCATAGGTAATAAGCAAGTGACTGCATGTGCTGAATTCATTTTAATAGTAATTCAATGACTGTAAATGCATTTTTCACTGATATCATCTATGTTGTGGTAGGTAAAGTGACACAATAAAACTATGATTTTCCTCAAATATGGTCATTAAAGGGGTTCTCCGCTTTGGATTGTTTAACTACTTGCAAAAATGGTGCTATGGCAAAAAGCAGAGCAGCAAGCAACCCCTAGTGATCAGCTTTAAAAAACAAACAAAAAAAAAAACTTGGAAACCTGGCAGTGGGTGTTCAGTTTTCCCACAGCGCCACCATAGGGGAAATAAAGCATTACACAGACATCCCAGTGATTTGAAGGGAACCGTGTAATGCAGGTCCTACAGATGAGAGCAGATCTTTGCAACTGTTCTCAACTTTGGTAAAAAGATAAGGATCATGAACAGAGGACTTACCTCTAACAACACAGAACCTAACAGTGTGTATGAAAATGGGTTAAGTAAACTGGACCCCCTGCCCCTTTAATGGCATTTGTTGATGCTGCCTAGAATCTGATCGATTTCATTCTAGACCTGGAATATGACTAATAAAATATTCCAGCCAGAGATAGATTATAGGGAGGTTAACGGGGCTTCTGTCCATACAATTCCACCACCTAGGGGTCACCACCAGACACTCCTGGGCACAAACATGAGAGTTTGGACCGGCCAATGTATATGAGCACTGTAATATATCTATACCGTTTGCCCTGGGGCTTCCCCCAATCAATCTATCCTTTAAAGGGTTTTTCCAAGTTTATAAGTTATCCCCCATCCGCAGGATAGTGGATAACAAGCTGATTTCCTGTTCCCCAGTTATGATGGAGCAGCAGGTCATAAATGCGCACTGCCGCTCCATTCATTCTCTATAGGAGTGCTGGAGATAGCCGAGTACAGCACTCGGCTATCTCTAGCGCTCCCATAGAGAATGATCTGAGTAGCTGGGGTGCATGCTCGCCCTGTCGCTCCATCATAACAGGGAAACGGGACCCCCAGTCAGTTCAGAACCTTTTGAGTGTTCCCTTCAGCAAGTGATTCATCCTGCCTTATTCCATCTCAAGCAATTCCCACAATTTTTTAACTATATTTTGCATACTGATTTCAAACATATTTTTGCACATATTAAAAAGGTATATATCATTTTTTTCTCAATGTCATCTTCCAGAAACGTTGAGCTGAGGAGCCAGTCCTCCTTACATCTACTTACCTCCCATGTTAATGACAGTCGGCTCACTGCCACGTTACTCAGTCCCATGACAATGGCGAAGAAAGAGTTTAGATTTTTGTACTCCTTGCAACTGAAAAAAATATAAAAAATGATAAATTTTAACACTGAATGATAGCAAAAATAACATAAGATGTGTGATCTATGGAGTCCCACACTGAGGAAGACTTCCAGTGGTGAACCCAGATTACAGTTTATTCCTATAAAAAATAAAAATAATTATGTATAGAGAAATTTTACTCCACAAGAAGGTGAGGGGAGAGGGCAGGGACATAGCTATAGGGGGTGCGGAGAAAGCAGTCGTTACTGGGCCCAGGAACCTCAGGGGGCCCAAAGACCCTTGTGACGCATAAGAAGATGTGTATGGTGGTCAAGTTACACCCCTAGCTAGAGGGAAGGGGGTTAGGTCGTTTCAATTTTGCCTTAGGTAGCATGAAGGCTATATGCTCTCCTGCCCCTAGCCACAAAGCACTGAGGGATGGGGGGCCCAAGCTGAACTCTTGAACCAGGGTCCATGAGCCTTTAGTATGCCTAGGTCAGACATAAGACCAATGTAACAATAAGAAAAGGAGACGTCCCTTTGGGAATAATGTGTAGGGAAAAAAAGAGGTCACCCTCAAGGGCTAGCGACCAGTTCTCATTTGATGTCACTCCATTTTTTTAAATTTGTTTATATAATAGTGCATTTTCAAAACGAAAATGTATTTAAAATTTTCTTTCTTATATCAGTTTATTGACCCCTATCTGCATCGTGGAATAGTATAGCACATGAATTAGCCATTTCTGGGTAATGCATCCATGGCCTAACTGAAACATGGCATTAGTCATGTGACATCCCACAAACATTCAGTAAGCAACAGTGTTACATGGCAGAAACCATTGTAGCCATTACAACAACTACTTCACTGTATGTGTTTACATGGCTGCCTGTTTAAATGTGATTTGTAAAAATGGCTGCCTGTCTCTAGGTTGCCAAGTTGTTAATAAAGGTAACTGTAAAAAATAAACAAATAAATTACGAACTCAACATTTTGATCTGTCAGCAAAGGATAGTGAAGGGCTACAGATGGAGCTGTCAGAGCAGCTTCCTGACGGATTCACTGTGAAGTAAATGCAACTGTCTGCAAATGCAAAGTGAAAGCTGTAGAGGAAAAATTGTTGATTTTTTTTTTTAATATAGACCAATTGAAAAAAAGGATTCCTATCCCTGAATAAGGAAAATGCAATAATAAAAAAATGGCAACCAAAGATGTTCATAGCCATAACAAGTTATAAAGTAATTAGTCTTATTTTAATGTCTTGAAAAATTGATATATTGAGCAACCAATCTATATTTGCTTTGTTAAACTAAAACTGAGCACGATCCTGTAAATTACGGCCTAAGTTGTAGAAGAAATCCCGTGTGAGGTCGCTTTAAGAGAATCAGCATCGAAATAGGGTTTGATTTATGCCAACTCGGCTTTTGTCTCCTTAAATTTGCGCTTTGGAACTCTCGGTGGGAGCCCCCAGCACTAAAAGGTACACTTAGCCTTTTTTTATTTTTAGCCCCGCGCAAGGTCTAGTAAAATAAAAGTAAACAGTTACCTTGGTTCTAAGACTAAATTAACCACATTAGAAGGATAAAAACACGACTTCAGCCAGACTTACTGGGCTGCTGCACTTAGCGCTCTGTCTTTTTGTTTGCTGTGCACTTTCAAATTTCTGTTTAAGGATTTTTTTTCTCTGAATTCCATTGTCTTTGGGGATTGTTATATTTTTAATTGGTCGTAATTAAGTATTTTCCTGGATCCCGCTGCGGACCGTGAACACATTTTGAAATTTATGTCTTTAAAGGATTTTTGTTTCTTTTCAGTGCCCTGCTGCTTTTTGAGGCTGTAAACGGTAGAAGAAAAACACCTTTAGTATTTTTTTTTTTTAATGCAATTGCTGAAAGGGAAAAGGATTTTGAGACGGGGGAAAAAAAAAAAAAAAACAGCAGCCTGCTAACCAGCGGGCGTAAATAGACAAGCCATAGGAGTGCAGTACCAGGCTGTCAGAGGCCATGCTGCTGGCCTACTGTGGATATGCAGTCAGTCCCTCATCTAAACAGAAACAATTTTCTGGAGGCCGTTGGAAAAAAAAATTCACTTAGATACCTTTATTAAATAGTCGTAAATGGCCTTAATGCACAAAAAAGCAAAAGTCACTTAAAATATAAAACAGATTGGATATTTTTTTTTTCTTACACTTTTGAAAATTGCCTTAAAAAGTACTTACTGGGCAGCAATTTTAATAAATTTCTTCAGGAGTTGTACGCGCTTGCTGAGCTGAGGGCACAGGCAAATTTCGGTCACAACCCAGAATTGGATTTCATTGAAACGTCTCAGGAAGAGGTCCAAATTGGCTGTTGTCTTTTTAAAATTCTGCCTTCCGAAGGTGTGATAGATCAGCTCCAGCTGCAGGCAGGAAACGTTTAACACACAATTATCTCCAAAGGATATGAAATGTATAATTGTCCTCATTATGATATTGGGATGTTTTTAGTTATGACATATAATCAGCAATTCTAAAAGACAGTACCCATAATACTATAACACAGCAAAAGTAGGTACAAAGGATGTAATCAAATCAAGGGCCTATAGGCAGCTCTGCTATACCATGGGAGAGTAGATCTAATGGCAAATCAGCTTCATACTCGCATAGCTCATGCTTTACCAAGCTCCAATTTGATTCTATTTAAAATGTTACTCCACCTAAATTCTATAACTTCTTTGTGCATCATGGTTTTAAATTTTAGTTAACCAATGCTATGCTTTTACCAGCCTTCTTCTTATGTCATATTGTTGCTATACCAATCATTAACCATGTGCACTGTAATGGATGTGTTCTTAAAGGGGTTGTCTCACTTCAGCAAATAGCATTTATCATGTAGAGAAAGTTAATACTTACTAATGTATTGTGATTGTCCATATTGCCTCCTTTGCTGGCTGGAAACGAGCAGTGTATAATGTGATGGAAAAATTAATCCAGCCAGCAAAGGAAGCAATATGGACAATCACAGTACATTAGTAGGTGGCTTGTATTACCTTTCTTTACATAATAAATACCACTTGCTGAAGTGTCACAACCACTTTAAAGGTTAGTGATACCTTTAAGGCAATTTTGTATTTATAAATTTTGGGCTAAAAAATAAATAAATAATTTTTTTCAATTGGACTTTATTTAAAATGTTCTGCCTTTTTTTAGATACAACAACTCATGTATTGCTCTGATCTCCTGACCTCAAACACTCATTATAGCTAAAGTCTTATCAAACTGATAAGAAGCTGTGCCACTAGGATCAACCCTATTAAACCAGGTATATAGCATGGTAGGGTTGCTGTAGCTGGGTAAAACAATACCTGTATTTTTTTTGTAGGTGACAGCGTTGTTGCAAAATGTTGCCTTTTTTTTGTAGATGTTTATGCAAATGAGGCATTGGAGCACCAAGAGACAGGCTTATGTGGTTTATACACCACTCCAGCGACACCACGGGTGCTCCAAATATGCCCTCCCCATGTTTCCCTTAGATTGACAGCGCTAGACTTCTAGCACTGAGTTCTCGCTCCTGCGCAATCGTTAGCTAACATAGTGCGTGTTTGGAGCACCAGGGGCATTGCTGGAGTGGTGCTTAAACCGCATAAGTCCGCCTCTTGGTGCTCCAGTGGCTCTTTTGCATAAAAGTGTACATTTCTCCACAACGCTGGCACCTACAATTTTTTTTTAAAATACAGGTATCGTTTTATACAGCTACATCAACCCTAGCAGGCTATATGTCTGGTTTAATAGGGTTGATCCTGGTGACACAGCCTCTTTAAGCCATTTTCTTATCAGTTTCATAAGACTTTAGCTATAATGAGTGTTTATGACAGCTTGCAAACAGACTGATTTTTAACCCTTGTATCTCAGAAACGGCTGAACATTTAAAATAAAGACCAATTGAAAAAATGATATTAGACAAAAATGGGTAAAGTGCAATCGTGAAAAATGCTCCAGAAAGTGTACATAGCCTTTAACCAAATTTAACAAGAAATGCTCAAACATAAGTAATAGAGATATCCACCATTTTATTAAAGGGGTTGTTCAGCCTTTATTAAGTGACAGCCTATTCTCACGATAGGCCATTGCTAGCTGATCGGTGAAGTCAAGGTGGACTGAGGATAGGCCATCACTTAGTAAAGGCTGGACACCCCCGTTAATTTTCAAAGATCTCTGGCAAAATGTTTTTGGTGCAGTGCTGAAAATAATAAAATATTGCAGACATATCATAGATACATTCCGCACACCTCGTGAACGCAGTTGAAGAGGTCCCAGTCATGGATCGTCATCTGGTAAGCTAAATCCTTTGAACTCATAAGTTCAAATGTTGACATAGTACCGGTAGATGGTCCTTCCTGTTCTGTAAGTGGTGTCTAAATTACACATAAAGAACATTATGGATAAACTATGACACAAACCCATTACATGTTCAATAAGTCAATATCATGAACAATATTAGATAAAGAGGACCTGTTGCCTCTTGTCTTGTCTGTAATAACAGATCTGGAGAATCATTTCTTATGACTCTATGTTGTGTTGTTCTTCTCCTATTCCTGCTAGAAGTTTATAAATAAAGGTACAGATGGGTGTTACCAGTTGGAGTGTGTCCCTGCACAGTCTGCCACTGGCAAGACTGATTGCTCAATGCTAGACTGTGCAGG